>NC_140511.1:17888552-18101052 GCF_964339955.1 Pipistrellus hanaki
GACTTTTGTCCTTCATATGACAACACCATCCTGCTTTAAGCACCTTCCAGGAAACTGAATAACTGTTTAATTTGAGATGTCATTTACATTTTTTTAGAATGTCAGTAATCCTGTCATTTGCGTCAAAAAAAATTCTAAATCCACGCTTAATTGCACTGCTCTTATATTAAGTAACTAAGTGTAAATGTAAGCAAACTTCAGTGCTCTCAATATCACTTATCTATGTATTTCAGGAATAAAGTTAAAGAGGAAAATTAAACAGTCAAAAATGTTTCCATAAACAAGGTGACCACACTTCTATTCTAAAGCAAGCATACATATAAGAATAAGTTTTGTGGATAAGTAAAGAAAATGTTATGTAAACATATTATTGATTGTTATTCAGCCATAAAAAAAGGAATCCTATAATATGCTATAACATAGGTGAATCTTTATGCTAAGTAAAACAAGCCAGTCACAGAAGGAAGGACAAATACTTCACAATTCCCCTTATCTGAGGGACCTAAAGTAGGCAAGCTCATGTAAGCAGGAAGTAAAAAAGTGGTTGCCATGGAGCGGGAGGAGAAGATGAGCTGCTGTTCAGTGGTGTATGGCGTTTCAGTCATGCAAGATGAAAAAGGTCTAGCCGAAACCGGTTTGGCTCAGTGGATAGAGCGTCGGTCTGCGGATTGAAAGGTCCTGGGTTCGATTCCCGTCAAGGGCACGTACCTTGGTTGCGGGCACGTACCTTGGTTGCGGGCACATCCCCAGTGGGGGGGGTGCAGCTGGTCGATGTATCTCTCTCATCAACGTTTCTAACTCTCTATCCCTCTCAATTCCTCTCTGTGTAAAATCAATAAAATATATTTTTTTAAAAAGAAAAAAGAAAAAGAAAAAGGTCTAGAGATCTATTATACGACATTGTGCCAAGGTTAATAATACTCTACTATGCAGTTAAAATTGTTAAGGGTAGATCTCATATGTTTTTCAATTTTTAAAAATAATGAACTTTGGCCTCATGAAACTTAAAAATTTTTAAATATTTGTGACTTTGATTTGTATTATTCTTTTCTTATAAAATATACGCAGATTGTGTCAACCAAGTATTTGGTTGCCAGCAACAAAACCAACTTGAAGACCTTAATCAGAAATGAAAGGAACTGGAAGCATATCTGAGGCACAGAGACTTGGTGGGAAACTAGAGGGACCATGCCTAGAATAAACCAAAAGATCCCAGGAGTTCTGGGTAGCAAGAACCAGAGAAGACCAGGTGATCCCCACAACATTGTTGTTCCTTTTTTTGGCCTGTTTACCCACTTCCATAAGAATTCCCAAATGATCATAGCTTAGTTTGGCTCAGTGGATAGAACATCAGCCCACAGACTGAAGGGACCCGGATTCCATTCCAATTAAAACACGTACTTAGCTTGTAGGCTAGATCCCTGGCCCTCGAAGGGGTATGTGTGGGAGGCAACCAATCCATGTGTCAGTAGCTGCTGGGAAAATGGGTGTTAAGCAATGGCAGCCCATGTCAGAGAAAGTCCCTGTTGAGCCCAGTCATGGCCTCCATCTCTCCACCAAGACCTCTTTGAGCCCAAACTGGGGTGAAAGTTTACTGATGTAACTGTAGGACAGAATGTTTTGTTTCATCGATTATTAGGAACTCTCTCTCTGTCTCTCTCCCTCGCTTCCACTCTCTAAAAAATCATTGGAAAATATCCTCAGGGGAGGATAAACAAAAAAAAGGGGCGGGAAAGAATCCCCAAATGGCCAGTTGGCAGCTCAGCTAATTCAGAGCATCATGTGGTTCTCTAGTGAAAGCATTTCTCCCTTGGATACTAAACCTTTATATCAGCATAGTTTAGAAATACAGGAATTAGGGGCAACAAAAAACGTTTAGTAACTCGGTAAGTGTAATTGTGAGAGGCAGCATAACCCCATTTTCACCCCTTGTTTCCCAAACCACTGCATCTATTTATGGGGATGGAGAATACCATCTACTTTATTCCTCACTGGTTCATATACATCTTTAAGGATCATGCTAAAATTTTACAAATCTGGACATGAGCATAATTGAATCGACGGATCACGAGGATTCTCGCTTCTTATTACACAGTGTTTTGCAAACTATCATAATTTAAAAAGATATTAGCTTGTAAGCACTTGTAATAAAAAATTTCAAAATCCAATGGTTATTCAATTTTAAAGCAAGCCTTTAACATTTATGTAAAACGTTTTTTGTACTCATTCAATAGAAACTTACCTGGCCACTGGGTAAAGCTAGCAATAAAACTATTGGTCCGCAAAGCTTTAATACCCATTCCATCGTTTTATAGAACAAGATGTGACAATGACAAGATCACTGAATTCCATGGCACCAAGCCATTTCCCTATCTCTTCCTCTGTTAAGTGAAGTCTTTGTTCTGTATCAAAGTATGGGATACCATGGCTATGTAAGGCATTCCATAAGTTCATGGATAGTGGTACAAGTATCATTTGAATCCAGATTAAATATCTGTTACAGTGAGGACATATCAGTGTCCCCTCCATGATGGCCCTCCCAGCGTAAAGTACCACATCCAGTTACTGATGTAACCGTAGGACAGAATGTTTTGTTTCACTGATTATTATAAACACCATAGAGAGGGGTTTATGGTGACTATTCACATAGAATGCAAGTATTCACATCCATCTATATACCTCTTCCCCGATACCTCCTATTTCAGTCCTCCAATCTTGTTGTATTTTTGCAATATGTCAAACCCTTATTCTCTGCTCATGAGTTGGTGTAGATTCTTACCTACATCTCTCCATCTCTTCCTCTGGGAGAAGTTCCACACGTGGGATGGTTATCTTTTCCACTGACCTTCAAGTTGAATGGGGCTGACCAATGCCACCATATTGTTTCCAGCCATCTGTGAGACAGACTTGAATTTTCCCCCTCTTTTATTATAGGGAAATCCAGATAAGGCCATACATTGAGAGGGTGCTGCAGGAATAGGTGTGCTTGGTGTTTGAGCCTTGTTCCTCTGGGTTCCCTCAGGCTCCAACCCCACTCCTGCCTATATCTATGACTTCTGCTTGGTGACAAAGTTCCAGCCTGGTGAGTCAGAGAACACGTAGCTCTTAAAGAGCACTTAGGCTGCAGTCACTTGGTATTCCGCAGCCAGGCATTTATTTGGTCTCTTATCAAAGAAGGTTTGTAAGCTACAAATGGTTTCTCAAAAATGAAATAGCTCTTGACAGTGAGAGCATGCTTTTATTCCAAAATGCCACTCCTGTAATTGTCTAGTGGAACTTTCCTAGGCTTGATAGAGCATTCCAGTCTGCTATAGGCACTTCGGGTCAGCTCTCACATTAATGTTTCTCTCTCTCTCTCTCTCTCTCTCTCTCTCTCTCTCTCTCTCTCTCTCTCTCTCCCCTCTCTCTCAAAATCAATATTTTTTAAAAACTAAATTAAAGAATTATAGTAAAAACATGTTTGTTGGCTATGAGATATTGATTAAAAAAAAGTAGATTACATTTTGCAGTTTTTGAGGTAGTGAGCAATTCTGATGATGGAAAGGAAGTGGATAAGAAAGGCAGAATGAAGGGGAAAGTTCATTAATGACAAGAAACTTAAAGATGACATCAGATAGTTCAGTGAATCCTGAAAACAGTGATCAGAAGGTCAGGAATTGAGATCAAAAGGGAAACAAAACAGAGTGCTAGTCTTCAGAACATGGAGAATGACCAAGCAGTTGGCAGATGACAACAGATGATTCTGATGGCATAAGCCTCAAAGGAGTAGGGAATTTTTTCACAACAGGGTTGGGAGAGAATCATTATCCGAAAGTGGTACTGGGGAGGCAGAAGGTACCTCCTGATCCTATGAAATGAGCAACATGAGCTTGCTGCAGGGAAGACTGTTCTCAGGGACAGGCCAGTTTCAGGTAAGGCAGGAGGAGGAGAAAACATTCTGAGAGAAGACTATTCTCTGAAAGTGGGATAGGAGTTGCTAATAGTGTAACTTGCTAGGTAGGTTTAATATATATATATATATATATATATATATATATATATATATATATATATATATATTCACACACACACACATACACACACACACACACACACACACACACACACACACACACACACACTAGAGGCCCAGCATGCACAAAATCGTGTGTGGTTAGGGTCCCTACGCCTACCCTGGCCTCTGTCGCTGACCTCTGCTGCCCTATAACTGAGAGGTGCCCATGCACTTCATGGTGACCGGTCATCCGTGTGGTTGTAACAGCACCTGGCTCTTTATATATTAGGATACCAGGTCTTCCACTTGGGAGGAAGAAGATGTGGCTAAGAGCTTATAACCCTGATCCATGTCCTTCATAATTCACCTAACCCATCATACCACCATCACACTGGGCTTAGGGTATGCTGTATCCCTTTTATTAGTATTGCCAGAGTATAGTCTCATAACTCTTAATTCTTCCATAATGCACCTGAGACCAAATTGTAATCCATTCATATATTTCTCCCTTCTCTTTTTCCCAGTTTTATCTTTCTTTAAATCATCCATTCATTCTGTGAGACTTTCAAAGCCCACAAGGAAATAGACATAAAGTAACATGCAATAAGATGTCATTGCTTATAAAGAATTGCTACTTATCATCAACTCTTGAATTCTTTACAGGGAGCCCTACCTACCTCGTTGGTTTAGTATCTATTCCCTACCTCTTTATAATACCTTCAAGAACTTCTAGAGATCTAAATGTCCTGACTCTAGAGGAGATCCAAAGAAAGATAGATGCTTCCTTGCCCTCGCTGTAAGGCCTGTCTTTCAAGTTTCAGTTTTCAGCCTGAAAGCTTGTCTCTTCCCCGAAATCAGTGATTTTCAACCAATGTGCCGCAAGAATTTTGACAACATGCAATACCTGGCTGTTTAGTCAGAGGCACCAAACGCTTTTCCCTTAGAATGTCAAATTAAAAAATGACAACAGCCAACATAACAATAATCCAATGTGAATTATATATTTTAATGTGGCACAGAATTTGAGTAATTAGTTTATGTGTGCCATGAGGTGAAAAAGGTTGAAAATCACTGTCTTATTGTTCAATTATATTATTATTATACTAGAGGCCCAGTGCATGAAATTTATGCACGGGAGCAGGGGAGGGGGTTGTCCCTCAGCCCAGCCTGCACCCTCTCCAATATAGGACACCTCAAGGGATGTCTGACTGCTCATTTAAACAGGCAGGCAGACATCCCTCTCACAATCCAGGAATTCTGGCTCCCAGCTGCTCGCCTGCCTGCCTTCCTGATTGCCTCTAACCACTTCTGCCTGCCAGCTTGATCACCCCCTAACCACTCCCATGCCAGCCTGATTGATGTCTAATTGCTCCCCTGCCAGCCAGCCCATTTGCCCCCAACTTCCCTCTTATGCCAGCCTGTTCACCCCTAACTGCTCTCCCTTGCAAGATTGATCGCCTTCAACTGCCCTCTCTTGCAGGCCTGGTCCCTCTCAACTGCCCTCCCCTACTTGCCTGATCACCCACAACTGCCCTCCCTTGCAGACCTGGTCCCTCCCAACTGCCCTCCCCTGCTGGCCATCTTGTGTCCACATAGGGGCAGGATCTTTGACCACATGGAGGCAGCCATCTTGTGTGTTGGAGTGATGGTCAATCTGAATATTACTCTTTTATTAAATAAGATAGAGGCCTGGTGCATGAGTGGGGGCCAGCTGGTTTGCCCTGAAGGGTGTCCCAGATCAGGGTGGGGGTTCCCTTGGGGTGTGGGGCAGCCTGGGCGAGGAGCCTGTGGTGGTCTATAGGCTGGCCATGCCCCCCAGTGACCCAAATGGAGGCCCTGGTATCTGGGATATATTTACTTTCTACAATTGAAACTTTGTAACCAGGAGTGGAGCCAAGCCTCCTGCTCGCTCTGTGGTGGCAGCCGTTTCTGTTTGGATTTGTTTACCTTCTATAATTGAAACTTTGTAGTTTTGAGTGGAGGCTTAGGCTGGCTAGGGCAGGTGGAAAGCTTGGCTTCTTCCATTGCTGGGGAAATGCCTCCCTCCTGCTTTCTGTGGCTGTAGCCATCTTGGTTGGTTTTATTTGCATACTCACTCTGATTGGCTGGTGGGCATAGTTGGTGGGTGTGGCTTGTGGAGCAGAGTGATGGTTAATTTGCATATTACTATTTTATTAGGTAGGAGGATAGAAAATGGTAGGTGTCATATTGAGACCCTTTATTCTAACTAATCATTAATAAGGGCTGTTTTATAGCATAATTGCATATACTTTGCTATAATTTTATTTTACAGAATTATTTGCCAGCTATATTCCAAATGTTTTCAAAACTAAATACAAGGTACTAGAGTGTAAGACATACCCCTGCCTAATATGCAAGCATTTATTTCAACATTGAGTTTTCAACCACAAAAGCATGTTTGCTTGTTGTTTTTCATCCTCATCTGAAGATTTTTATTTTATTTTATTAATTTAGAGAGAGGAAGGGAAAGAGAGAGAAACATCATTGTGAGGGTGAAACATCAATTGGTTGCCTCCTGTACTCACCCCAACGGGGGATCAAACCCGCAACCTAGGTATGTGCCCTGACTGGGAATTAAATCTGCTATCTTTTGGTGCACAGGACAAGGCTCCAAATAACTGATACACCCAGCCAGGACAAATACATGTTTTTAAAAATTATAGAAATGGTAAATTAAGTAGGACGGGGAATAAAAGTAATGCAGACTTAGTGCTGAATAAATTAAAGCTTTCAATCTTATAAAATAACCTTAGTTAGGTTACTCTTAAGGCATTGTACATCAGCATAAATTCACTCATATAAAGATGAGTAGCAAAACAATAACAAACCAGTTATCCCTCAATATTAAAAAAAACAAAACAAAAAAACAACAACCCTGAACTGAACTGCATTATTTGTAGCCTGCTAAAGAGAGTGGGAGATTTTTTTTTTTATTGTCAATGACTGTATATTATAGTAGTCCTTAAAAAGACATTTTTAAAATATAATCACTTGAGAATCTCTCTGGTGGGAATTCTTAGGAGAAACAGGAAAGCAGAAGAAATGGCAAGAAATGGGTGTAAAATAACTTTCTTCAAACTCCAAGCAAATGGTACTTGTGGTATTGGGTCACATAACTGAGCTGTAATTTCAGCAATAGGGATAATGAAGGTTTGCAAAATTTGAGAATACTAGTTAACCCACTGGTCCTCTGCAAAGATCTTTGATGCATCATCAAGTAACAAATGAGTTTGCTTAACATGTTAAGCGCCATATCAGTCACCGGTGACTGACACTATACTTTCTGTCCGAAAGAAAAAACAGGCTGGGCGCTTAATGTGTTAAGGATGATCTTAATTCGAAAAATCATTGACAACTTGGAAATGAGACATATGAAATCTCTGGCTCATATAACACTTAGTGCTTTCCCTCCAATAAAATTCATCAGTATAACAAATATTAAGTGACATCTATCATTTGCCAGGTAATATAATTATTAGGTACATAAATGAAAAATATTTGAACCTCAAGGAGTCTTGAATTTAGTGGGAGACATACCAGCAATTCCAATTAAAACATTTGAAAATTGATATCCTAGCAGTATGCCAAAGGTCTAATGGAATATAAGAGGAGAGCCTAAGAGAGGTGGAGTGGGACAGGTCAAGACAGAAAAGGCTTCTCATATATATGGTTTTAGATCTGACTCTTGAAGGAGACATAGATTTGCTTGGCAAAAAAGGGAAAGAAGGACGTTCTAGGTAGAGGAAACATATCAAAAGGCAAGAAATATAAAACAGTATAGGCCTTGCTACCTTGCCTCATGTTCAGTCAGAAACAAATGGGACACTTGAAAGATTATCTGAAAAGAGTTTAACGAAGTAACTATTTTCAGAAATGTGGGAGAGGTCAAGGGCACCAACAAAGGATAGTGAAGCTAAACAGTGGGAAGCCACTGACCACCTGGCCACAAGGAACAACTGAGGGAATGAAATCTCCAGAACCTGGTGAAAGCCATAGCCATGCAGGTGGAGCTACCCAACAGGAGCCTTGATCAGAAGCAGAGGAACACAACCACTGCCAAGTCACAGCCTGGGTTGGGTTGGGGTTGGGGGGGTGTCAATACCTGTTCTCCCTTCCAGCCTCCAGCAGGCACCTCCCACTGGCTGAGCCCAACTGCAAGCAAGCCGGCAAGGGAGTCTGGGAAAGCTGTCTGTAAAGGGTCAGCTTCCCGAAGCCGAAAGAGGGGAGACTAAATCTGGAGACACGAAAAATCCCTTGCATAGCCTTGGCCATTGTGGGTCAGTTGGATGACTGTAGTCCCGTGCACCAAAAGGTTGCCATTCAGAGCACATACCCAGGTTGCAGGTTCCAGTGTGGGAGGCAGCCGATGTTTCTCTCTCTCCCTCTCCCTTCCTCTCTCCCTAAAATCAATAAAAATGTTTCTTTTGAAAAATCAAAAACCAAACAATGTTCTGTTTCTTTAATAGGGATAGCATAGGACTATATATATAGCAAGTTTGCCCTTGTTTCTTCTCTAACAGAAAGGAGCTTGTTTAATTTAATGACTGGGAGATACTCTTAAGCTCTGGTTTGCTAGCAACCTCTGCCCTTCACCAAATCTTTCTGTGTGCCTATTTTTAACTACAGTGATATAATAGTTATTCTTTCATATATTTAAAAATAACAATCCTTAGTGTGAGATGCTTATTTGTCTATCTAAAAATAATGTTTGCTGTCAGTGGTTGTTCACTTAAGACACTACATACTTGATTTATAAATTCTAGTTAAATCACAGTTAGGTATCTTCAAATTTTATTATGGTGCAACTTGTCCTTCTACAACATTTTTTCTATTTATTTTTCAGATCAATAACTCGATCTTATTACCGCAACTCAGTTGGTGGATTTTTAGTATTTGACATTACTAACCGACAATCTTTTGAACATGTGAAAGATTGGCTGGAAGAAGCAAAAATGTATGTACAGCCATTTCGGATTGTATTTTTGCTAGTGGGACACAAATGCGACTTAGCTTCAATACGACAAGTTACAAGGGAAGAAGCTGAAAAGCTGTCCGCGGACTGTGGTATGAAGTATATAGAAACCTCAGCAAAAGATGCTACAAATGTGGAGGAATCCTTCACTATCCTGACAAGAGACATATATGACCTTATCAAAAGGGGAGATATTTGTATTCAGGATGGCTGGGAAGGGGTGAAAAGTGGTTTTGTTCCAAATATTGTGCATTCTTCTGAGGAAGCAGTGAAGCCCAGGAAAGGATGCTTCTGCTGACTTCAAACATGCCAAAGAACCGTCAAGAACAGGTGGACTCCATTCCAGGATCGATACCACCATCAGCACTGTTTTGTAAGGTGTTTGATCCAGAGTTCTATGCTTACATTTCACACTTCAAGACTCGGTGTTTCGCTAAAATATCAGGCAAAGAAGACAACTTTTTCTTGGAACTATCAAATTACCCCCTTTCCTACTTTGTTATCATATAGCTGAACTAATGTCCAAATATGTCAATATTACTCATTTTTCTTGACAGTTTGAAATGGGTTTTTGTACATCTATAGTCTGATTGAAAAGATTTTATCAGGAATTATGTTCTGTTGTTCATTTACTAATATTGAATAATAAAGTGATTTAAAAGTGCACTGTTCACTTACAAATTAAGCAATCTCAGAGTTATCAACTAGACTAAAATAGCAGTTCACTGTTTAAGGTACAGTACCAGGTTTTTTAAACATTTAAAATATTTATTTTCCCTTAATTTTGCCTTAACATAAAAAAATAAGTTTTATACTCATTTTTGTTCTCTGATTTATTGCTCCTGAAAAGTTTGTTTTATGAAGCTATCTAAGGATCTAGGCAAAATATTGCATTGAAAATATTTATAAAGATAAAAACAAAGGAACACTTATCAGTGAATGTTTTGATGTTACAGCATACTGTTTTAGACAATAAAAAGAAATGTATTTCTATACTGACATTTTCAAACAAGTAAAAGCAATTTACCTTGAACTAGTGTCAAAATTACCGTATTTTCCCATGTATAAGACACCCTCATGTATAAGATGCCCTCCACTTTTCCAACCCCAAATTAAGAAATCAATATTTTTAACATTTTGCTGCATTTCCTCTTAAGGCCCTCTTCTTTTTTGGCATGTTAAGGAATTGTTCTTCCTGTTTTCTCTACTGTCTGATCATACACTCAGTGGAAGGGGGTCCAAATTGTCTCTCTGCAGCTCTATTTCTATGCTCTTTTGCATAACTGATTTCAGTTGAATTTTGAGAGTAAGACAATCACTTACCGGTATTTATCGTTTTGTATTTTGACATTTTTATGGGCTCAGAACGATCTGGTCCCTGTTGCATCTGCACACTCTCCTCCACCTCCAATTACAGCACCAGCTGACGTCAGTATCAATAAGCCTCTGTTGGAAGAAGCCTGTTTGACACAGTTTGGGCAGCTATGCACCCACAGGCTCCCTCTTGGCTGACTTCCATGTATAAGACGCCCCTCGATTTTCAGTCTAACAATTTTAGAAAAATATAGCATCTTATACATGGAAAAATAGGTATCAACATAGGTAAATATAGAAGGTTTTTAGAAATAGCTTTTTTGTCCAAGTAAACTTCTAAATTTCTCCATTTCCAGTACAAGTGTAGGAAAGATTTTTCTGGTTAGTTGGTTAGATGTTAGATACATTTAGCATTCAAGTTATATTTTACATCTCATCAGTAAAAGTAGAGATAAAATAATGAAGTAAGTCTGCAAAATGACTTTTGAGTTTCCTAATTTTGAACTTACTAGTTAAATTCCCATCCTGGAAGGGACGTATTGATGACAATCTCAAATATTTTATAGCATACATTTCTAGTCTGTTCTGTAAACCATTCCTATCACAGAGTGGCAGCATGAAGTTTACTTTTTGGAACCATGAGGTTTTTACTGTTAAACTGTAGTAGCTTCATTTTGTTTGAAAAACAAAGTGGTATGGTGGGAAGAATATTTAAGGGGAAATCAAAAAGCCTGGCTTCTAAGCTTGCCTTTGCTGTACTTTGTCACTTAACCTCTCTAAGCATCCGTTTTCTCACCTGTAAATGACCCATTTATGGAATTACTTTGAGAATCAACTGAATCATGTGAAAAAATTTATAAATAGAGAAAGCAGAATACAAATGTGGGATTGGTGTCAGCTGCTCATGGGCATGCTGTTCTATTTACAATGGATAAGAATTTGGTTTTCTCATATTCTCTTCCTGCAGAGAGAAAGCAGAAGGTGCATGTTCTCATGGACCTGGGGGAATTCTTGTTTTGATGTGTCCCCTCTGCCCTCTTATCCTGAAGCACTGCTCCTCCAAAGAGCAAATGCTAGAAAGGGAAATCCCAGGAGACTCAATTGAAGCAAAAGTCATATTTGCATCTAGTTTTTGTGCATCTTCAAAGTAGATATTATATTTTTAAATACATGTACATTTTCTAGGTTCATGTATTTTTAATAGTGCTTATGGAGAGAAAAATATAAATTATAACATCACTATATGATTTTTGAATATTTGTATTGTCAACATTTCCTTGATAACCTTAAATTGATTTCATGTGAATTCACACTATAATTGACCAAATACCTGTCCACCAAAATGTGAAGTAATCTATTTTTACTGTTAAAAAATTAAATCTTATAATTTTCAATCAGTCCAAAATGGCATAAACTCAAACAAGTGAACATCTTACAAAAGGAGAATAAAGTTAAACAGCTAAAATAGAAAGTGTGATTTAACTTTCAGTGGAGACATTTTGTAATACTAATATTTGGGCTAAAGGGTATGATCTGTTCTAAGATTCAGAATATAATTAAGGAATTAGAAGAAACAAATGAGAAGGCAGGGCCCCACCAAGGTCCACGTGAGCAGAACCAAGCCTGCTGGTTCTCCTTATACCTTAGTCGGTGTTCTTTCCATTGCCATGCTGTGTCAAGTGTGTATGTGTTTGTGTGTGTGGTGGAGAAAAGGGGAAATGAGACCTAACTGAATCCACAAAATACTAAAATTGGGCTAAATCATTTTGAGGTTATAGAGGAGCTATTTGTGGTAAAAACAATTTTAAAATGAATAATGACTACAAAGATCTGTGTTCTTAAACAAATTGCCAAACATGTGTATAAACTTAGCCAGATATCTTTACCCATATATATATATATATATATATATATATATATATATATATATATGTAAAATAGCTGACATATTTTCTTACATATTATTATATAGAATATGAATAATAATGCCAAAATAATAAAAATATTTGTTCATGACCAAAGTGTCTTAGAAGTCAGATATACATAAATTAGATATAATTGGAATTATTTAATTTACAATTTATTTAATTTAAATTAAAAAATTTTAAACTACTGAATGGTGTAATTACTAAATATTTTAAATAAATGTTATTTTAAAAAATGAATAACTATTCAATCATATGATACACTTGTCCCTGACAGAAATTGCTCTTCTTGAGTTGAATTAACACTTTTAGTGCAAGTGGTGATGTAATGATTCATTAAATGAGAAGCTGAAGGCAAAATGATTATGTAATCATAGTGTTTTTAAATGTGACCTTTATATACATAATAGTAGCAAACAAGATTTCTTGAGCCTGGAATCTTGAGAGTTTACTCCATGATTTTTGTGTGTGGCAACCAAAGCCATCTTTATTATTAAGATAATTTTACCAATCTAGTTATTCAACTTTACAACATCAAAAAACTGAATCTGTGGATTAGTAAAATCATTTTAAGAGTGCTTTTGTCAGATTTTATATTGCCCTTGGTTCGATTAATTACAAAGCTTCCATTGACTTCAAAAAGTGTACTACACAGGTATTTGAATAAATTCCTTAGGTTGACATAGTGAGAAGGATTTGAAAATTGGAAGGTCCATTTCATAAGCTAACTCATTTGTCCCAAGTAACTGCCTGGAGAGATTTAGTTGGATATGTAAAGATAAGATGTAATCTTTAAGAAGGAACAAAAAAGACTGTAAAGACTTTAAATTTAGATCCTTTATATTTTAATATAGAATACATTCCCAACTAGAAGCTAACTTGGAAACTCTATAGCTGATAAATAGCTCTCTTTGCTTCAGAATCTTTCTAAATCCAATGGAAAATAGACACATTAGTGATGGGCTGTGATAATCTCCATCAATCACTACACTATCTTGTTCACTAACTACATGTAATTATGGTGGGGAATAAATGAAAAAAAATTAAGATTTTAAAAATTAGCCCTAGCCATTTGGCTCAGTGGATCAAGCGCCATCCTGAGGACTAAAGGGTCCCAAGTTCAGTTCCCAGTCAAGGACAAGCACTTTGGTTGCTAGGCTCCAGGACAAGTGTGGGAGGCAACCAATGAATGTGTTGACTAGTTTCTCTCTCACATCAATGTTTCTGTCTATCCCCCACCCTTCCACTCTCTAACAGTCAATGGAAAAATATCCTAGGGTGAGGATTAACAACAACAAAAAATATTTTTTAAATGTTCTTTATTGTTACCTTTCTGGGTAAATTTTTTTTGCCTTTTTTTTTTTTTTTTTTTTAATTAGTGCCTAAAACATTGTGACATTCAGTAACTTCTAAATGGTGATTATTAAATTAACCCTATTAAATTTTGGTTCCAAATGTGTAGTTTTAATTTATACATGCCGTTCTACTCCATGAAACAAACATGTTTTGGTATAACCATATCTTGTTTTTGTTTTTAGAATGGGAGATATGGTATAAACTTTTTGAAGTATGTTAATAGTGTTATTTTATTTTAAATAATGAATAAAAGAATGAGAATGATGATTGTTACATTATCAATTTTTAGTGAACCATCTTTAGTGGTGTTTTTAAAATAAGCAACTATTTAACTGCAATTAAATGTATGTGTGTGTATTCACAAATTAAGTGCAAATAAGAATCAATTAAACATGGAATTTCTTATATATCACATACCTTAGTGGACTGTTGGTTAGAACCCCATAACCAAATATTAGTATATGCACAGCAAAATGTATGTATAAAAACAAACACAAAATCTAATGAATTAAAGTCAGATATTTTTGTTGCCAAATGATTATCAAAAGAATTAGGTTTTTAGAGTTTTTGGATTTCAGGATTATTGAAAAGAAATCATGGTCATGTACTATGCTTTAACAGGTAATTCAGAATTTGTGAATTTTTCTAGTTCATTTTTGTCATGCTTCAGCCTTGCACACAGTAAAGCTTATTAAATTTTGAAGTGAACTATTAAGTCACACACAAGAAATGTTCATAACTTTTGCACATATAACCAGTTACTCATGTAAAATACAGGGTGGGACAAATGTAGGCTTACAGTTGTTAGTATGAAAAAAATATAATAATTAATAGATAATAAGAAGAAACTGTTTCACACGCTCACAACTGCCAATCTGCATTTGCCCCATTCTGTATTTACAACAGTGTTTAGTACATAGTAAGCACTTATAAATGTCACCTTTTTTGTTTTATTTTTAGTACCAGTATTACTCTTACAACCATCAAGTTGCCAAGAAGCCAGTTTTAAACCCCATAGTGTGCCAAAAGCTAATTTTGATACTAGCTATTAGAAATGGTCATGACTCTTTGAAATGGTCTCATTCTTGGAGTCAAGGAAGAATGCCTTAATATGACAAACGGAAAGTGATATAGCTCTTGGGGATAGCTGGCAATCACCTACAGCATCTAACCAGATGGATGGGTGCTCAATGAAGGTGGGCTGTCACGTCTCAGCAGCAGGTATCACCAGGAACAGTAAATGCACGGGCACAGGTTGGCTCAGTGGATAGAGCGTCGGCCCACAGACTGAAGGGTACCAGGTTTGATTCTGATCAAGGGCATGTACCTCAGTTGTAGGTTCCTCGGCTCTGGTCCGGGTGTGTGCAGAAGGCAACCTATCGTTGTGTCTCTCTCACATCAATGTTTTTCTCTGTCTCTGTCTCTCTCTCCCTTCCACTGTCTCTTAAACTCAATTGGAAAATATCCTCGGGTGAGGATTAAAAAAAAGTTTTGGGCTTCTTAGCCTGTTATATATGATTATTAGTACCATTGTTTTTTAAAAGATTTTTGATAATAGCTTTATTGACATATAATTACTACATAATTCATCATTTAAAATGTACAATTAACTGATTTTTCATAAACTCAGAGTTGTGCAACCATCACCAGAATTAGTTTTAAAACATTTTTGTCACCTCAAAAAGAAATCTGCAAAATCTTTAGCTATTACTCTCAACATCCCTCCAGACCCCCACACCACCTGGTTCTAAACCACCACTAATCTATGTTGTGTCTCTGTATTTGCCTATACTGGGTATTTCATATAAATGGAATCATATATATGAATTATATAATATGCTGTCATTTGTGACCAGCTTTCTTCAATTAATGTTTTTAAGTACCATAATTTTAATAAAACTATCCCAGTATGTAATCAATACTAGCTCATTGTACATTTCAGCTCTGCCTTTATTTTTTGAAGTTACTTCTATATTTATTGGTTGCTTTACTAAAATTATTAGTTTATACTTTTAAATCATAGCTATGCAAATTAAAGAAATAAGCTTGTTATTCGATTTGCTTCACTAACTTTGGTTTAACAAGACAAACAAACAAACAAAAACACAAGAATACAGTTGACATATAAGCAGACTGTGTAAGAAATATTCCTCAAAATATCTGAAACCTAAATTTGCTTATGTAATTTAATTTTTAGGAAATATTACACACATAAAAATCTGTAGTACAGTTTTATATATGTGGAACATTTGTCATTGAAACAAGAAATTCATTGATTCAATTAATATTGTACACTTATTAGTGCATTTCAATAATAAGTTAACTATAGTTTAGATGATCAATAACTTTTTCCTGAAATATTTATGCTGTTTCAGGCACTGTTAGGATTAGAATTGTCAACAATGAAAAGAAAGCAGGTTCACTCTAAAGGAAATTATCTAAAAGAGTAGAAAAGCCATTCCACTGTAACACAGTTTGAGACATCAGGCCACAGTGCAGCAATGGACAAAAGAGCACTTTAGGCAGGTTTCATGGTCAGAGGAGTCTTCTTCAACCAGACAGAAGGAATAATTGGACCAACAAAAAGAAATGAGACAGACATGGAAGAGTTCCCAGCAGAGGAGATGGCAGTGAAAAGGCCTAGAGGTTGTCCACATAAGAAATGTCCAAGCCTGTAGAAAATTGTGTAAGAGTTTTTATGGTGAAAATTTTTATTTTTTTAAAGAATTTATTTGAACCAAATTGATGACATATACTGGGAAGCAAGATCTCAAATGCTCCCTCAGCTCTGCCTTGAACAGGCCATCCCAATGCTGTCAGGTCAGCAGCTGCTGGGTGGTGCGATATGTGATGCAATCGTCATGGGCCCACTTTTCAGGTAAGTGGGACCTTAGTCTGATGTGATAATGCATGGCACGTTGTGCTGAGTAACTGCAAGAAAGGCAAACCCATACCAGTATATGTGTCTATTCCTGCCCGA
This sequence comes from Pipistrellus hanaki, assembly GCF_964339955.1. Lineage (NCBI taxonomy): Eukaryota > Metazoa > Chordata > Mammalia > Chiroptera > Vespertilionidae > Pipistrellus > Pipistrellus hanaki. Next base: position 17,905,115 of record NC_140511.1, read on the forward strand.
ATTAACATTGACCTTTTCAATCTAGTCAACTTGCCACCAAGGAGCCAATTATCCTCAAAGGATGTTATTTTATTAATGACTCAAGTGTTGGTCTCTTCTGAAGGTAGATTTGACTTTTTTTTTAAAAATTTCTTTATTGATTAAGGTATTACATATCTGTTCTTATTCCATTACCCCCCCCCAACTCCCCCACCCCCATTCATACCCTTACCTCCCTGTTGTCTGTGACCATTGGTTAGACTTATAAGCATGCATAAAAGTCCTTTGGTTGATCTCTCCCTCTTACCACCACTGTCCCCTACCTTCCCTGAGGTTTGAAGTTCTGATTGATGTTTCTCTGTCTCTTGATCTGTTTTTGTTCATCAGTTTATGTTGTTTATTATATTTCATAAATAAGTAAGATCATGTGATATTTATCTTTCTGTGCGTTATGCTAGATTTGACTTTCAAAGGTGAACATTCAGCCTTAATAAGTGGGAGCCCATACTGCTGGGTCTAAGCACAGTCTCCATTCCTGCCATTATGACCACTTGCTCATGTGTCTTTCATGCCAAAATGGGGTGGCATTGAGAGGTTGCATTGTCTTAAGCAACTAAATTTATAGTAATTTGTTACAGCAATAGAAATCAAATACAGTAGATATGTGGAGACTTAATATGCTATTTTTTTCTACTTTTGTGAAATTTTCTGTAATAAAAATTTTAAAAAAACAAAAAACCAGCATTAAGAAATAAATGTAGCCCAGCCAGTGTAGCTCAGTTGTTGAGCATTGACCTATGAACCAGAAGGTCAGGGTTCAATTCCCAGTCAGGGCACATGCTCAGGTTGTGGGCTCGATCACCAGAGTAGAGCATGTAGAAGGCAGCCAATCAGTTATTCTCTCTCATCACTCATGTTTCTCTCTCTCTCCCCTCTTTGAAATCAATAAAAAATATAGTTAAAAAATTAATAAAATATAATTTTAAAATATAAATAAATAAATGTAATAGGAGTTGAAACATACTTGGGCAAGTCCTCCATTGCTTTATTTATTTATTTATTTATTTTAACAAGGGAAAGGGTTCACTTTATTTTTTAAAAGCCTCAGAAGTTATTCTATTATAAAGGGACATGGCTGAACAGGTAGGAAACAGATTCCCCATTGTGAGTTCTCCTGATGGCGTCTGCAAGAATCATGGCAATGTCGATCACCTGTATTTTGGAGCAATGCTTCATCTTATCCTCCTGAGGGATGGTATTGGTGACCACTACTGCTTCAAAGCATGCATTGTTAATGCGAGAAATGGCGGGGCCAGAAAAGATCCCGTGAGTCAGGATAGCGTAAACTCTGGTGGCTCCAGCTGAAAGAAGTTTGTCGGCTGCATGGCAGATTGTGCCACAAGTGTCAGCCATGTCATCCACCAGAATGGCCACCCGGTCCTTCACGTCTCCTACCAGCACCATGCGGTCCACTTCATTAGCCTTCTTCCGTTCTTTATGAATCAAGGCAAAATCAACATTCAATTGGTCTGCGATGGACGTAACTCTCTTAGCTCCCCCCGCATCGGGTGAGACGATAGTGCAATTCCTCCACTCAGGTATATTCTCCCTTATCCACTTCAGGACAGCTGGTTCTGCATACAAATTGTCCACCGGGATATCAAAAAAGCCCTGGATTTGAGAAGCATGAAGGTCCATGGTGATAATATGATCTGCACCCGCTACGGAGAGCATATTCGCAACCAGCTTGGCTGAGATGGGAGCCCTGCTCTTGTCCTTCTTGTCCTGCCGGGCGTACGGGAAGCACGGGATGACTGCAGTAACCCGGCTGGCTGAGGCAATCTTACAGGCGTTAATCATGATCAGAAGCTCCATTAGATTGTCATTAATTTTACCGCAGCCACTCTGGACGATGTAGACATCCTCTCCGCGGACACTTTCGCCAATTTCAACACAGGTCTCCTGGTTGCTGAATTTCTTAGTCACCACCTTGCCTAGCTCCAGGCCCAGGCGGTCAGCAATTTTCTGGGACAAGTCCTGGTGGGAGATGCCGCTGAAGATTTTGATATTCGGCATCTTGGCCAACTACCCTAGGCACTCTCTGCTCAGCGATCCCTGCTGCTGCGGGTCCTGAACAAAGTCAGCCCGGAGACTCAGTACTAGAAGCTTCCGCTGCTACTCCGCCGGCTGACGGTCCTTGCCGGGCTCTTCCGTTGCTTTATTAAAAAATATATTGTTTGCTGTTCTTCCACATTTTGTCTCCCAAGTATATTTTTAATTGGCTTGTCAAGTCTCTGTTAAAAGAAATATCAAGTATTTATCAGAATTCTATTGAATATACAGTTTAATTTTGGGAAAATCAGATAAAAGATAAATGTAACAGTACGTCCCTGCTAGTCGGAGCTGATTATTGTGTATGTCTAGTGGATAGATTCCAGGCTATAGTCCCTTCTAAATTACAGGAGTTAAAGGAGGTCTGTGGTTCTCCAGGCAAGCTATCTATGACTAAGTGGGCAAGTTCTATTCAGAGAGAAGAGAAAATAAAAGACACTTGGTCTCCCTTTCAAGACACGTTCTCAGGAAAACGTTACTACCAACATGTAATTATTTTAAGCCCCGTTTGTACTGCTCTCAGTACTCAGTTGGGTATTTGGGGCTGCCCTGGAATCAAAGAATCTCCTCTATCTCTTCACTCTCCCTCCATTGGAGACAATAATTTTTCTATTTCCTTTTCTCGTTTCTTCTTAAACTTCACAACAGCTGTTCTTGAAGACATTGGCAAATTATGTAATATGTATAAATTGGACTGTGGGAGTTTCACTCCTGACCTGTTCCCATGGAGATCTTAAGATGGTTTTCTTTGGTTTCACACAGTTGCTAGTGGGGCCTTCACTTCCTTACCTTCCCTAGCCACCCATCTTGTCCAGGGCCCCACTTTCTAGAGGCAGGAGCAAAGCTTACAAGTATTTTGGACCATGGGAGAGGAGTGCAAGAGGCAGTCAGTCGATGATTCTCTCATCATTGATGTTTCTCTCTCTCATCATTGATGTTCCTCTCTCTCTCCATCTCCCTTCCTTTCTAAAATTAATTTAAAAAAAAAAAAAGAAAAAAAAAAGAAATCCTAGTGTTTTTTTTTTTTTTAAAAAAATAGAGTTTTGTGGGATGACATAGACTTAAGGTACCGGTGACCATCTTCTAGGCACATGAAGGCAGATGCCTTTGGAGTACCATCTCTCCACAAAGACAACTAAAACACACCTCAGCACAGGTAATCTCTGGCATTCCCTGGCACAGCAAAGAAGGATCTTCCTAGAAACAGGATAGAAACTGATATAGGGATATGGTTAGACTCAAGTTAGGGTTAGGCTTAGGGCTGGCTCCCATGGGTCCTCCTGGTGCCAGGAAGCAGTGTAGTCTTTGGAGGCAGACTATTTTTTATCATGTGATAGATCTGGGAGGTGTCAAAAGCCCTCCTCCATCTCTTGAGGATGCTTCTGTCCTCCAGCTTCCAATAAAAAATCTTGTAAACCCTTGGTGGTTTAATATAATAAAAGGGTAATATGCAAATCGATTGAACAGCAGACCGACCAGTTGCTATGATGTACGCTGACTACCAGGGGGCAGACACTCAACACAGGAGCTGCCCCCTAGTGGTCAGTGCGCTCCCACAGGGGGAGCACTGCAGAACCAAAACCAGGGTTCATGGCTAGTGGGTGCAGTGGTGGTGGCAGGAGCCTCTCCCACCTCTCTGGCAATGCTAAGGATTTCCAACTGTCGGCTTAGGCCCGCTCCCCAGAGGCATCCCCCCAAAGAGCTCCTGGACTGTAAGAGGGTGCAGGCCAGCTGCGGGACCAGCCCCCCTGCTTGAGTGCCTAAATTTTGTGCACTGGGCCTCTAGTATATAAATAAATACATATTTATTTATATTGACCAATGTTACCCCAATAAACATAATTTTTTAAAAAGTTTCCCCCAACATTTAATTATGAAAAATTTCAAACATATAGATAAACTGGGGAAAAACAAGATGGCAATGTTAAACGCTGGTACTTGCTGCCTCCCAAAATTACAACTGAAATGCAAAACAACCGTCAGTCAGAACCACCAGAAAGCTGGCTGAATGGAAGTCCTACAACTAGAGAAGAAGAAAGTATACTGAGACTGTTAGGAAGAGTAGAGGTGCAGAACAGACTGTACCCACGTGTGGCATTTTTATAATCTCTAAGGCCTTCCATGAGAAGCAGGGCGTTCTAGACCTACACCAGACTCCCAGCCCAGGATTCCAGAGCTGGGAAGAGAATGCCCCGTAACTTTGGGCTGTAAAAACCAGCAGGGATTGTGACTGAGTGACATGGAGGCTTCTGTCATCCCAGGTGTTCCTCTTAAAAGGCCCATACACAAATTTACACAGTCCTGCTTCCTCTGAGCTACAGCACTGACGGCAGCTTTGGGTGAATTTGGGGAACATGGGGAGGAACTGAACTGCCTAGCATCAGGACAGGAGCAGGGGGTTGGCTTTCTCCCAGAGAGGGGTGTTTGCAGGGGTCATTGTTCCTGTACTGACACTTTCCCCATCACAGAGATGACTAAAAGCCATATCCGAGTTTCCATCAGTGTGGGCTACACTGTTTGCTCCATCCTGGTGATTCTGAGACCCTGCCCCATCCAATTTGCAGCCCCACCCAAGCTGTTTGCAGTGGCTTTTCCATATGAATGGCCTATCCTGGCTCAGGCTTCAGACTCTGCTAAAATCTCTCAAACAAGCGGCAGCTGGCATCAGTGTGCCCAAACCTACCAATAAAAAGGCCAAGACCCAGGCACTAGCACCAGCCTACCTTGCTTCACAGCTGGGCCAAAGGTTACTTCCTAGGAAATGTGGGCAGTGTCTAATAGACAAGTAGCAGCTTTCTGCAGATTTCTCTGTAGCTCCTGCTGGGTGGCCCCAGGTAGTGGCTGACTTTGCACCTCCTGGGTGCCTCCAGAGCCAGATCACCTGGTGGGCAGCTTCAGACCCTAACAGATTACTCTACACATCCACAAGTGACACACTTAAGGGGCAGATTCAGTGAGCACCAAAGCCCCACTTAAGCAAGTCCTACTTCATAGGGGTGTCTCTTGCACAACTGCTCTTCTACGGTAGTCACAGCTGGTCCTCATAATTAATTGGCCAGGAAGTCAATTCCTCCCAGTGACTCCAATAGCAATCAAAGCTCATCTACAAAACTATGCACACAGCTCACACAGGCGCGCACCTACAGAGCCCAGCTCAGGTGACTGGGGAGGTGGAGCCACTGGGCCCTACAGGACACCTAATACATAAGGCCACTCTACCAATTATAGGAAACGTAATAGCTCTACCTAATACATAGAAACAAACATAGGGAAGCAGCCAAAATGAGGAGACAAAGAAACATACATGTCACAAATGAAAGAAATGGGAGCAAGCAAACTGTTGGATACAGAGTTTAAGACCATGGTTATAAAGATACTCAAGGATTGTAATGAGAGCTTCAGGGACTTAATGAGAACTTCGAGGGATTTAATGAGAGCTTCAAGGGACTTAGCGAGACTTTCAAGGATCTTAATGAGAATGTCAAAGACATGAAAAGAAAACCAGGGATTCAACAGTAAAGTAGAGGATTCAAAGAATAAAATCAATGATCTGGAATATAAGGAAGCAAAACATGCCCAATCAAAATAGCAAAAAATATCAAGATAGTGTAAGGAGCCTCTAGGACAACTTCAAGCATACCAACATTTGCATTATGGAGATGCCAGAAGGAGAAGAGAGAAAGCAAGATATTGAAAACCTATTTGAAAAAATGACAGAAAACTTCCCTTACCTGGTTAAAGAAATAGACTTACAAGTCCAGGAAACATAGAAAATCCTAAGCAAGAGGAACCCAAAGAAGCCCACACCAAGACACATCCCTAGCTGGTTTGGCTCAGTGGATAGAGTGTCAGCCTGCAGACCAAAGCATTCCAGGTTCGATTCCAGTCAAAGTCATGTACCTTGTTTGTAGGATCCTCCCAGGCTGGGGCCCTGGCTGGGGCATGTGCAGGAGGTAACCAATCAATGCTCTCTCTCTCTCTCTCACATCAATGTTTCTTTCTCTAGGCCTCTCCCCCTCCCTCCCACTATCTCTAAAACTCAATGGAAAATATCCTCAGGTGAGGATTAACAACAGAAATAATAAACAAACAAACAAACAAACAAATAAATACTAAAAGGCTAATATGCAAACTGTCGCCTCAGGAGTTTGACTGCTCACTATGACATGTGCTGACCACCAGGAGCAGCGCGGAATGAAGGCAACCAGGGGAAGGAAGACCCCAATCGGCCCTGATCGCAGGCCTAGGGACCCTACCCATGCACGAATTTCATGCTCCGGGCCTCTAGTAAATAAATAAAATACCAAAGGTTAAAGACAAAGAGAGAATCTTAAAAGCAGCAAGAGAAAAGTAGTTATCTACAAGGGAGTGCCCATATGACTGTTAGCTGATTTATCAACAGAAACTTTGCAGGCCAGAAGGGGGTGGCAAGAAATATTCAAAGTGATGAATAGCAAGGACCTACAACCAAGATTACTCTACCCAGCAAAGCTATCATTTAGAATTGAAGGTCAGATAAAGATCTTCACAGACAAGAAAAAGCTGAAGGAGTTTACCACCACCAAACCAGTTTACATGAAATGTTAAAGGGTATTCTTTAGGAAGAGGAAGAGGATAAAGGAGAAGAAGAAAGTTAAGGAAAAGGAGAAGAAGAGATAAAAAATATGAACAATAAAATGGCAATAAATACACATCAATAATTACATCTAAAAATCAAAACAAACAAGAAATCTAACGAACAAAATTAATTGATGACTAAAATAGAATCAGAGTCATGGAAATACGGAACAGACTGATGAATCTCTGAGGGTAGGGGGGATGGGAAATGGGAATAAATTAACCAAAGATCTTATATGCATACTAGAGGCCCGATGCACGTGGATTCGTGCAAGAATGAGCCTTCCTTCCCCTGGCTGCCGGCACTGCCTTTGCTCTGGCCGGAGCCACCTTTCCGCCTTCCCATGCTGCCCAGAGGCCCAGAGCAGCTGGGGTGCAATGATGCCCCACCTTACTCAGAATAAAAGCCAGTCTTTAGCCCTAGCTGGTTTGGCTCAGTGGATAGAGCATCAGCTCTTGGATTGAAGGATCCTGGGTTCAATTCTGATCAAGGGCACAAACCTGGGTTGCAGGCTCACTCTCTGGCCCTGTCGGAGGGCGCATGCTAGAGGCAGCCAATCAATGTTTCTTTGTCTTCCCCCCTCCCTTCCACTCTCTCTACAAAAATTAAAAATCAGTGGGAAAATATCCTCAGGTGAGGATTAACAAAAAAAAAAAGTCTTTACAGCCAGCAAAGTCCTATACAATCTTATGCTCTCCTTACTTTTTCAGCTCTGAACACACCAGCCTTCTCACTGTTCCTTGGACCTGCCACCTGTGAGTCCCGGCTGGACTGCTCTTCTCCCTCCCACATCAGCTCGGCCTTCTTCCTTACTATATGAGTCTTTGCTCAAATGCCATCTGCTCAGTGAGCCCTACCTGGCTCACTCTATTTAAAATTCCAAACTTCGCCCCCTTCCCCTGGTTTATTTATTTCTAACATTGTTAAATCCTGTTTGTAAGCATGCATAATACAATATTGTATTGTATTATGTAGGTTCTACATATACATTACATTCTCTTCCCTTGGCTAGGGGCTTATGATCTGAAGGGATAAGGCTTGGGGGCTCACGGTTCAGAAGCTCCTAAATTTTAGGACCTAAAATAATGTGCTTTCAGGAAATCCAAGATTACTATTCATTGCTTGATCAGTCTTTTATAGACTTCAGTGCCAAGCACCCTATTCTTGAATAGAATAGATAATACACTGGTGCATGCATTCACTCATCCATTCATTTCAACAAATACTTATTGGGCGGCTTCCACGTGCCCCGTTCCTATTGAAAACAGCTGTTTGTAAAAAAAAAAAAAAAAAAAAAAAAAAAGTATTTCATTTACTAGGATAAGTTTCCTGGGGATTTGGGGAGCGGGATGAGGGAAGGTGCGTGGTCCCGCCAGCAGAGGGCGCGCTCCTGCCCCTGTGCCGCCTCCGGGCCCACCTCGGCTTCGAGGCTCCCACGCTCGCTCCCGAGCGCGCCCCCGCCCGCCCGCCGCGTCACGTGACGCGGCCGAGGAAACCTGAGCCGCCGGGCCTAAGCCCAGCTCAATTCGTAGCCGGTGGCCGCGCCGCGGGTGCAGCCGCCAAAGCTCATCCGAAGGAGTGGGGGGTGGAGGGGGGAAGCTCGCTCGAGGAGTCGATGCTTCCTCTTCCCGTTCGGGCCGGCGGCTCCCGTTACCTTCTCACCGTTCGCCGCGGCGGCCTCCCTGAGCGTTTGCATGAGCTCTTCCGCGCGGGGAAGCCGCGGTGACCATGTAGGGCCGGAGGGCGTGAGGAAGCTCCGGGTACTCGGGACGAGGTCCGCGCAGGCCGGCCGGCCGCCCGCTCCCGCCACGCCCGTTGCGGGCCGCCGGGCCCGTCGTCCGCCCCGTGGGCGCTGCGGCCTCCGCCTGGGGCCTGGGCCCGAGCGCCGCCAAGTCGCGCGCGCCGTCTCGCGAGACTCCCAAGTTGAAGGAACATGGCGACGTCTAATCTGTTAAAGGTAAGCCCCTCCGCCCGGCTGGGCTTCCCGTCCGTGACCTCTGGGCTCAGCGCTCCGGGAGACGCTCGGTTCGGGTTCGGAGGGAGGGGGACCGTGGAGGGGGGATGTGGGCGGTGTCCAACGGGAGGGAAGCCGGGGAGGCTGCGGCCGGGGCCTTGGGGTCGGGAGGCTCCGGCGGTCCCTCCGGCGCGGTGACCGGTGAGAGGAGGGCCGGCCGGGCTGCGGGCTGACGGGGAGGGGGATGCTGGCGGCGGGGGACCGGCTGCCGCCTCGGGCGGGAGGTGAAAGGAGGTGCATGTGCCCCGGCCGGCCCGGCCAGGCAGTTGCTACTCTTGGGGGGGGGGTCTCGGCTTCTTCCGATCCTAGGGTGTGGGGTGCATCAAAGGGAAACCCGAGGACACGCTGGCCAGCGCGGGGCCCCGCCGCTGCCCTCACCCTCTGCGCGGACCCCCTGCCGCACGCCGTCCTCCCCGCGGTCCCCCGGTCCGTCCGTCCGTCCGCGCCCGGGCCCCCTTTCTCCTCGGAACCGGCGCCCCCAGGTGCCTCCTGGGGAGATGCCGCCCCGTTCCCGGGCTTGGCCTGGGAGCGTTACCTGAAAGTTAGTTTCCTCCTGTGTTTGGGGGAGCAGAGGAGAGCTAGGCCCAGAGGGGCAGTTCTCTGTGTGTCACCCGTGGACACGTTGGGAGGAGGAGGAGGAGGAAGACAGGGCAGGGTCTGCCTGTGCTCCCTGCAGTAGCGGGGTGCCCGGAGGGTCTCCGCCGAAATGGGGGTGCGCTGAGCTCAGGGAGCGTGAACACAAGGGATGGACTCCCCACTCTCATCATCATCATCCCACAGTGTCGATGGAGATGGGAAATACGTGAATAGGAAATAAAGTGTTACTGAAACCTTTCACATTAATTCTCTTTACGAATTCTCATTAATAAGTCTTAATTCTTATTAGTAATTATTAATTCTCATTATTCATTATTAATTCGCATTATTAATTCTCACTAGCTGCCTGGTAGATGGGACTGCCTTTACAGGGGGACCTGTATTTACTGACGAGGCCATCGGTGCTCTTTTAAAGGGAGGAGGGGGTCTGGAGCGAAACAGTGTTGGCTGCTCTGAAGATGTTTGACTTGAGGCCAGTGGTCGGCAAACTCATCAGTCCACAGAGCCAAATATCAACAGCACAACGATTGACATTTCTTTGGAGAGCCAAATTTTTTAAACTTAAACTTCTTCTAACGCCACTTCTTCAACATAGAGTCGCCCAGGCCGTGGTATTTTGTGGAAGAGCCACATTCAACGGGCCAAAGAGCCAGCCGCATGTGGCTTGCGTGCCCTACCACTGCTTTAGGCAAATTTCTTACCCTCTCTGCCTGGTTATTCATCAGTAGAATGGGATTGTGAATAACACCTGTTCAATAATAGTGAAATTTGAGTTTAATGACAGTGACCAGCAATTAGTATACAATACACATAAATTACTACAATTACTACCCTTGGCAGTTTCTCTAAGAAAGATAATTCATGGGGATTGAGTAAACAGCTCCTATCCAACTCTTCTTTGATGACAGTATAGCAGAGTTCTAATATATTAGTTCAGAAAGAAAACTTGCTTGACTTGTAAAGACTGCAGTTAGTGCACCCACCCACATACAATGTAAGTGTCACTGATTGAAATGTGTTCAAGAAATGATTGGGTTCCTGATTTTTTGTGAATTCCTGACTTGATTACTTGCACATACAACTAGGTCTTTTCAAAAAGAAATTTTCTCTCTCTGAAAAGAGAGAGATAAATAAATAAAAAGAGCTTTATTTGCCCCCATTCAAAGCCTTGCAAAGGATTGGCTGGAGGAGATAGAAATCTGAAGCTGGTTAAGTCAGTCAACAGGAGTAAGTACTTACCTTGTAGGGATTATGAATCTACATCTACAGCACACACCTGTAGAGTGAAGAAACTGTCTGAAGGTACAGAAAATGGGTGCTTCATATTTAGGTTAAAAAGAGAACAAGGATTTGCCAAAACTGGCTTGGCTCAGTGGTAGAGTGTCGGTCTGTGGACTGAAAGGTCCCAGGTTCGATTCCGGTCAAAGGCATGTACATTGGTTGTGGGCACATTCCCGGTAGGGGGTGTGCAAGAGGCAGCTGGTCAATGTTTCTCTCTCATCGATGTTTCTAGCTCTCTGTCTCTCTCCCTTCTTCTCTGTAAAAAATCAATAAAATATATATTTTTAAAAAAGATAACAAGGATTCAAAAGTTCTGTAACTCAAACAACTTTTATAAATGAAAAGAAAGAAACGGTGCTTTGAAAAACCGCTAATGACTCACTCTAGTGAACATGGACACAGATGCCAAAGATGCACTGGGATATTTTCAATAAAATAGTTTTATGAAATGTCGAATGTAGGGGAAAATAATTTCTAAATATTTTGTGTAGAGTGTGATTTTAAATATCGCTAACATAATATAAAGGACATTATAAAGAGACATTTAATTCTTTTATCTATATCACCAAAAGTTTGCATATTTAAAGGGAAGCCATGGAGGTTGGAGCCAGGGTCCAGGGTCCATAATGTAATGTTTTTTTCAAAATCTTTTTTTTTTTAATGTATTTTATTGATTTTTTACAGAGAGGAAGGGAGAGGGATAGAGAGTTAGAAACATCGATGATAGAAAAACATCGATCAGCTGCCTCCTGCACACCTCCCACTGGGGATGTGCCCGCAACCAAGGTGCATGCCCTTGACCGGGATCGAGGACCTGGGACCCTTGAGTCCACAGGCGGAAGCTTATCCACTGAGCCAAACCAGTTAGGGCCATAACGTAACTTACAGGATTACTTAAATTCAAGGTTGGTGGTGCCTTGAATAAGATAGGGCTGGCTAGGGTGTGGCCAGATTCGCCTCATTTCCTTTTTCTGAAAAAGTTTTATAGACTGATTCGTTAGAAAAATGCTTTAGACATTGTGCAATTAAATTTCACCAGAGAGAGACAGAAACAGAGACAGATAGGTAGAGAGAGAGATTTTATTGATTTTAGAGGAAGGGGGAAAGAGAGGGAGAAACATGGATTGGTTTCCTGCCATTCACGAAACCTGGGTATGTGGCTGGCCGGAAATCCAATCGGACACCTTCTGGTGTGTGGGATGACGCTCCAACCAACTGAGTCATCCAGCCAGAGCTTCACTGGAGCATATTTGACAGAATTGTCATGTCCTGTGGTCAAAATGGAGATCTGTGAGCTAGATAAGAATATAGTTAGAATTTTATTCATTATCAGTTAAATAACTGTACCTGCAGACTGGTGACCAGTAAGCTACCATCCACCCTGAAGGGAGACCTTTGGTGTCCTACTTGAGGAAAATGTCCTCTTTCTGTTTACCAGTAATTTGGATTAAGTTGATTGAATTTGTGGATGGCAGAGTTCAGAAGGATAGTTAATATGTTATGACTGATTCAAAACTTTGATATGGAACTTACAATAAAAATCACCTACTTATTTTAAATACTGGATTTTGATTGTAATAACACTTGTATTCTTTATTTAAAGAAAGGGGGCTATTGCCCTGGCCAGGGTGGCTCGGTTGGTTGGAGCGTCGTCCCATACACCAAAAGGGTGGCAGGTTCGTTTCCCCGTCAGGGCACATAGCGAGATGCTGATTTGATCTGTGGTTGGGGGAACATGCAGGAGGTAACCAACCTGTTTCTCTCTCTCACATCAGTGTTTCTCTTTCTTTCCCTCCTTCTCTTCCTCTTTTTAAAATCAATTTTTTTTAAAGTTTAAAAAAAAAAGTAGATTGTTGCTGGATTTTGAAAATCTTTTAGATAATATAAGATTTGTGTTGTAGGCGAAACTGGTTTGGCTCAGTGGTAGAGCGTCGGTCTGCGGACTGAAAGGTCCCAGGTTCGATTCCGGTCAGGGCCATGTGCGTTGGTTGCGGGCACATCCCTGGTAGGGGGTGTGCAGGTGTGCAGGAGGCAGCTGGTCGATGTTTCTCTCTCATCGACGTTTCTAGCTCTCTATCTCTCTCCCTTCCTCTCTGTAAAAAAATCAATAAAATATATTAAAAAATATATATTTGTTGTACATTTTGATATACAATTATCAGTTGCTTGGGGAGTTTGTAGCTTTTTAATATTACTACTTGAAAATTTTAACATTTAATGCTGCATGTAATCGTTTTGCGATTACCATCCAGGCCCTCAGATGGAATGTTTTCTTTATTTCCAATTGAGTATCCTCTTCCAAATAGCAGTGTTTAAATCTTATTTTGCTGAGTATCACTCCATTTAATTCTTAGCACATTACTTTATCAAGCTATTTGGAGTGCCCTTAACTTCCTTGGTCAATAGCACACAATTGTCTGGTTTTCCCTGTTCTCCTCTTTCCCAAGGCACCTTCTGTATTGTCCTCTTCCACTTGTTCTGCCTTCATTTCACCCCCACGACCTGGCAACATGTCTCCTGTTACTGTTTCAACCTCTTTTATTCTCTGGGAATAAGAAAAGTTCATGTAATTCCTCATATAAGCTTACCCTGAGCCCTGCTTTGCCCTCAAACTTTTGTTCTTTTTTCTCTTTCATTCACTGTCACAGTTCTTAGAAAAGCAGCCTTTATAATTCTTCACCTTTTCCCTTAACTTACGTGACTTGGCTCTCTTCCTACCCTCACACAGTTCTATTGAAGCTTTTAGTCTTAAGGGGTCCAGCAACTTCCTCACTGCCAACTGAGATCCTTCTCAGACATTCATCCTCTTTTCGGATATTGTTGATTACTACATCTGCTTCCCTTTGGTTTTTATGACATTCTCTTCTTGGTCTCCTATCTTTCAAATCACTTGTGTTTTTCATTGACTTCCCTCTTCTTCTCTGCTCCCCAATGTAATTATTTCTCAAGATTTAATCTTTAGCCCTTTTCTATCATTGTACTTCCTTTTTTTTCTGCAACAGTCTTAACTCCTATGATTTTACTATTTTTATCTCTTAACTCTGATGTGAGCTCTAGTCCAAACCAATACTAATCATATAACTTTCCTGCTCAGATACCTTTGGTGGCTTAAATTCTTTGAGACCTTTCCAGTTGGGTCTTCGCCCTAAAAGCACATTCTTATTCATATTTCCTCCCTCTTTTTTCTTTCTCTGTCTACCTGGCTGATTATTTTTGGTTCACTAGCATACTAGAGTCTTTAAGACTCTTTATGTTTGATGTTTCTTTTATCAAGAATCCCCCCTTCCCTCAATGTTTGCCTGTTAAAATCTTATTTACTCATTAAGACTCAGCCAAAATACCTCCTTTCTTTTTAGTGCTTTCATTTGCAGTAGTTGTTGCCTACTCTGCACAACCGTAGCTCTGCATCAGTCTCTTCTAGCACCTACATGATGTCTTGTGTATTAGTTACAGGATCTGTTTACATATCTCCCTTTCTGGATTGTAAGCCCCATTCGTGCTAGGACTTCATTAATTTTTGTTGCTGCCTTAACCATCTTCTGCAAAGGAGTGACTCAGAGTTGTGTAGAATTTACTCATTATTAAAATAATTTTTTAAATATGTTTTTTATTGTTTTTAGAGAGGAAGGGAGCAGGAGAGAAAGAGAGAGAGAAACATCAATTGGCTGCCTCCTGCATATGCCCCACCAGGGATTGAGGCTGCAACCAGGGCTTGTGCCTTTACCGGGAATCAAACCGTGGAATAACGCTCAGCCAACTGAGCCACACTAGCCAGGGCTGAATTAATTTTATCAGACATATGTGCAAGGTATCATGAAGGATAACAAAGATATGTAAAACAATGGCCAGCCTGTTTGGGAATTCACCATATACTAAAAGAGATTAAAAAAAAACACACAAAAAAACTAATGATTTGTTCTAAGGCAAAAACTTCAAGAGCGCACTGACAGATTGAGATCCTTTCTGATGGATGATCAAGGAAAGTTTTATGGAGAAAACATTGGAGCTGGGTTTTGAAGAATGGGTAGGCTGTTTGTAGGTGGTGATTAGCAGAAAACTTGGCAGGAATGGAGACTACATCAGTATGGCTGCCTTGTAGCAGGACTGCATGCTCTGTTGCATTCTGTATGAATGGTTCTCCTGAAATCTTTGCAGTACAGTAACCCAGAATATGTGAAACAGTGGAAGACAGAAATACAAAGGAAAGTGAGGGTTAGATTGTGAAAGGTCTTTAATGCTGGACTAGGGAGTTTGAAATAAAGTTCCATAAAGAATGAATAATGAAAAATATGTGGTCAGATACATTGTTAGCCCTCAGTCTCTTCTTGGTTGTCACATGTAAATCCTGTTACTCCTCATTACTTGTACTGTGTGTGTATTTAGAGTCTGATCTGTGGGGGGGCCATGAATGAAGGGCATTGGTGCTAATGAAACCATGTTCATTGAAACCAACCAGAAGTCTTTAAGTCTGTGGAAAAGAAAATCATTCCGCAAGTATTTAGCATTTTCTAGTTCCATTTTCTAGCATTTTCTAGTTTCTATTGTAGGTAGACAAATTCTTACCCTTAATGTAACTTACATTTTTGTGGGGAAGAGAGGCAATAAACATATAACCAAATAGTGTATACTGAAAGCTTAGGTTATGAAGAAAAATAATCAGGATAAAGGATAGAGAGTAGTATTATTTTTGATAGGATGAACAGGGAAGGCCTGCAAGGAGATAAGTGAGGCGAGATCTGAATGAAGCAAGGGACAGGCAAGTGCATTCTCAAAAAGAGTTTCAGGTGGAAAGAACCGAACAGCCAGTGTGAAGCCAGTGTCTTCTGGTGATCAGTGCACATCATAGTGACCGGTTGTTCCACCATGGGGTCGAACCGGCTCTCTCATATCCCCCAAGGGGTCCCGGATTGTGAGGGGGTGCAGGCCAGGCCGAGGGACCCCTCTGGTGCACAATTGGGGCCGGGGAGGGACGCAGGAGGCTTGCCAGCTGGGGAGGGACCGTGGGAGGGCTCCAGGGCATGTCCAGCCCATCTCACTCAGTCTCGATTGGCTGGAACCCAGCAGCAAGCTAACCTGCTGGTCAGAGCGTCTGCCCCCCACCCCCCGCTGGTGGTCAGTGCAGATAGACAGACAGACATCAATTTGCTGTTCTGTGTATGTGTTCTGATCAGGGCTTGAACCTGCAACCATGATGTTTTTAACTAATTCTTTCATTAGGTAATACTTTTAGATAAAGCTGAATATATTTTATTTGAGTCTGTGCAAGCAACATTTTAAGACATCCTGATTTTTTTAATACTGACTAGAGCAGGTAAATGGAGTTGAACCTTTGTTCATTCGTTTTTCTTTCATCTTTTTTCCTTACTATTTTTATCTTCTCTCCTAATTGTTTCTGAGAAACTTGACATTGGTTCCCCCCCACCTCCCCAGCCCTATGAAGGTGATATTAACACATTGTGCACCAGTAGTTTTATTGCTAGCTTTACCCACTGGCCAGATAAGTTTCTATTGAACAAGTACAAAAAACAATTTGCTTAAATGTTGAAGGCACGCTTCAAAATTAAATACCGATTGCATTTTAAAGTTATTTATTACATATTCTTACCAGCTGATATGTTTTTAAAGTATGATACTTTGTAAAACTGTGTAATATGAAGCGAGAATTCTCATGATCCGTCTGCAGCGTGTTAAGTAAAAAGCAATGGGGAGTACTGGTGATGAGGGGGCTATACACAAGTCATCTGAGAGCTTAAGGCCTTATTATTGCTTTTGTTGAATCATTTTCAACATTCTTTCTCTCACATCTTATTATCCCCAAATCTTATTATTATTGAAGTAGAAGCAGTGGTAGTTCTAATATTATAATGATAGCCAACACTGTATGTTTCTTTATGTTAACCACTTTTCTGAACATTTCACACATACACTGAGTGGCCAGATTATTATGATCTCTGAATGCATAATAATCTGGCCACTCAATGTATATTTTATATAATAAAAGGCTAATATGAAAATTGTCCCCTGGACCAGGAGTTTGATCAGCAGGCAGGCAGGCCGGCCAGCCGCCCATGTCTCCTGGCCAGGCTGGTCGGACTCCATCCATGCACAAATTCATGCACCGGGCATCTAAATAAATAAATATATATATATTGAGTAACAGCCTTTTCAAATACATACTTATTATATCCATTTTATATAGATGAAACTGAAGCAGAAAGAATTTAAGTAATTTACTCAAGGTAACACATTTGGCAAGTGGCTACATTATAATCTTATTCTTAATATGTTTTTATTTTTTTAAATATATTTTATTGATTTTTTTACAGAGAGGAAGGAAGAGGGATAGAGAGTTAGAAACATCGATGAGAGAGAAACATCGATCAGCCGCCTCCTGCACACCCCCCACTGGGGATGTGCCCACAACCAAGGTACATGCCCTTTACCGGAATCGAACCCGGGATCTTTCAGTCCACAGGCCGACGCTCTATCCACTGAGCCAAACTGGTTTCGGCTAGACCGGTTTTGGCTATAATCTTATTCTTATAAAATCTGCTTCATCACCATTTTACCATTAACACCTTCGTTTCTGTTTCATTGCCTCAGTTTTGGGTATAATCATTTACTGCCCTATTGTAGTTATTTTTTGCTAGACTCCCTTTTAATTTTTCCTTCAGTGAATTTATAGGTGATCTTTCTACAATAGAAGTTGCATATGATTATGTCAATAGCCAGTGGCTATCATTCTCTTACCATCCAAAGAATTGTTTTATCTAATGTATTACAAATTGTTTCTATCATTTATTTTGCTTAGATTGAATACTTTCTTACTTTCCTCAACCTTTGAACTAGCATGTTCTCTAAGAAGCTTTTTCTCAAGGAATAGGGTATTGAGAAATCAAAATCTGATGCTGGGTATGCTAATGTCTACTGGGGTGTCACTCCTTGCAGACCCTCTCGGGACTGAATTAGACATACACACACATATCCTATACTTATTTCTGTATCTGTATTATTGAAACCCATGAGTTTATCTCAATGCAATAAATTGATTTCTATCCTTTTCCTTTTCCATATATGTAACTTCTTTCTGTGGAAGTGAGAAATCTGGCTTTTGGGCTGAATTATTCAGGAAATAGGAAGGAAGGGATAGAGGACGGGAAGAAGCTAGTACAATATTATTGATATATATAGATGTAAAACTCGATGTACATTTCTTAAGTTTAGGATCTATATATATAAAAGGCTAAGTGACCAACAGACTGTTTGGTACATATAAAGTACACTGGCAATTTTAAAAAAAACACATTGATTTGTGTGTGCACGACACATAAAGTTCTCACTGGCACCAATCGTACATGTGTGTTTTGATCTGTCATTGTCGATCGGGAATTTGGTTGTTTTTGTTGACATTCTGAAGCTGAAAGAAAGCAGCATCGTTGACAGAGTATGTCTGAAGACCCACTGTTGGTACAACATACCATTTGGGTGATGATTTCATTGATTCAACGGATGATACCAAAAAGGAAAATGTTCCCATCGAATTTCTTAATAGTATTACTCCTTTGGGAATGCTGCATCATAAATTAAAATTGAAAGTAGGTGCAATCATCATGCTACTGAGAAATCTTAATAGTAAATGGGGTCTTTGTAATGGTACTAGATTTATTATCAAAAGATTGCGATCTAATGTAATTGAAGCCGAAGCATTAACGGGATCTACAGAAGGAGAGGTGGTTCTGATTCCAAGAATTGATTTGTCCTCGTCTAACATGGGCTTCCCATTTAAATTAATTGGAAGATAGTTTCCTGTGATGCCAACATTTGCAATAACTATTAATAAATCACAAGGACAAACTCTACATCAGCAGTCGCCAACCTGGTCTGTGCACCACAGGTTGGCGACCGCTGCTCCAAAGGTTTCCTTACATCAGCAGTCGCCAACCTTTCAGACCTCATGGACCAGCAGTCGTCCATGGACTACCGGTTGACGACCAAACAGACTGGGAATATTCCTGCCTGAACCTGTTTTCAGACATGGTCGGTTATATGTTGCTTTCTCTCAAGTTTGAAGAACATGTGACATTAAAGTTGTAAATACTTCATCACAAGGAAAATTTATCAAACACTCTGAAAGTGTTTTTACTCTTAATGTGATATACAGGGAGATATTAGAATAAGTTTAATCAATTTATCAGTCATTGTTTTATCAATGTTTTTATATTATGTTTTTTTGTTTTTATATCATGTCTTTGTTGTTCATATATCATGTTATTTATTTATATATTATTTTCATATACATTTTACTAATTTTCTTTCATCTCTGACACTTCTATTATAGAGAAAGAGTGAATAGCAATATTAAAATGTTTCATCTAATTAATTCCCTTTCAATGTGCACCAGGCCACTAGTTCTTTTTCTTTTTTTTAATTTTTTTTACTAGTTTTTTAATAATTAAAAGATAGGTTTTAATTTTTAAGTTATAAGTGCTGCACTAAAAACTCAACAAGCTATAAAAAAACAACACCAGAATGACAATTTTTAAATTATTGAATTATGATCAATATACAGGCATTTTTAATGAACATACCTGTATAATCAGCACCCATCTATAATAATAAAAAATGTAATATGCTATTTAGACCAGACGTCCTTCCAGACGACCTCCTGGACAAAGCCGGGGCTGTGAGGGAAGCCTGGGTCCTGGGTGCCTGCTAGGGGCCAGAGGGAAGCTCAGTCCCAGGTGCCAGAGGGAAGCCAGGGCCGGCAGCTAGGGAAAGGAAGGCTGCTCTTGCACGAATTTCATGCATTGGGCCTCTAGTATCTAGATAAAATGTTAACAGTTTCCCCAACAACTCCTCTCTAGCCCTGTTCCATCCTCTTATCTTGCTATCCCATCCCCAAGATAATCACTGTTCTGATTTCTGATCATTGTAATTATTTTTTGCCTATTCATGAACATATTATGTATTCTTGTGTCTGACTTCATTGCTCAACATTATGTCTATGAGATTCATCTGCATTATTACATGTTAAACTTTTGTTGCTTTATCGTATTTCATTGTTTATGACTATTCCACAATTTATCCATCCTATTGTTGATGGACATTGGGTTGTTTTCCAGTTTTTTACTATTGAGAATAAAGATACTATGTACTTTATGTATTTGTAAATAGACAAATGTATATAGCTCTGTTGGAAGTATTCCTACAAGTGTATACCTATAGTATACATACATTTAGCTTTCATAGATGCTGCTAAATCACTTTTTGAAATGGTTGTACCAATTTACACTTTTTTTTTTTTTATTAAACCTTTATTGTTCATATTATTACAAAAGTTCCTCATTCTCCCCCCTCCACCAGGTTCCTACCCCACCCTCTGCCCTCTCCCCACTCCCCATTGTCCTCATCCATAGGTGCACAGTTTATGTTCAGTCTCTTCCCACACCCCCCACTCCTCTTTTCCCTGAGAATCATCAGTCCACTCCCCTTCTATACCTCTGATTCTATTATATTCAACAGTTAATATTGTTCATCAGGTTTTTTAATTCCCTTGGTTTTTAGATTCACCTGATGATAGTTATGTATTTGTTGTTCATAATTTTTATCTTTATTTTCTTTCTCTTCTGAAAGAACCCCCTTCAGCAATTCATATACTTCTGGTTTGGCGGTGATAAACTCCTTTAGCTTTTTTTTTTATTGGTGAAGCTCTTTATCTGGCCTTCGATTCTGAGTGATAGCTTTGCTGGGTAGATTATTTTTGGCTGTAGGTTCTTGCTATTCATCACCTTGAATATTTCTTGTCTACGGCCATACCACCCTGAACGCGCCCGATCCCCTCTGATCTCGGAAGCTAAGCAGGGTCGGGCCTGGTTAGTACTTGGATGGGGGACACCTTGAATATTTCTTGCCATTCCCGTCTGGCCTGCATGGTATCTGTTGAGAAATCAGCTGACAATCGTATGGGTGCTCCTTTATAGGTAACTATAATACCTGTTTCTCTCTTGCTGCTTTAATAGTCTCTCTTTTTCTTTTGCTCTTGGATTTTAATTATGATGTGTCTTGGTGTGGTCCTCTTTGGATTCCTTTTGTTTGGGGTTCTGTGCGCTTTCAGTATGTTTTCGTTATCTTGCTCTCTCTCTTCTTCTAGGACCCCCATTATTCTGATGTTGGTTCACTTGAAGTCCCAGAGGTTTCTTACATTATCTTCAATTTTCTGGATTCTCTTGTCTTCTTGCTTCTGCGGAGGAGTATCTTCTGGCTCTTTATGTTCCAAATCTTTGACTTGATTCTTGTGATCTTCCATTCTGTTTTTAGGACTCTGTATAATATTTTTTATTTCAGACAATGTATTCTTTATTTCTTGTTGATCCCTTATTATTTCTTGTTGATCCCTTTTCATATCCTCATAGGTCTTATCGACCTTTTCTAGGAAGTTCTTGAAAAACCTTTTAAGCGTGGTTTTGAACTCTATATCCAGTCGCTTTTTGTCCTCCATTTCTTTCGTTTGTGATCTGTTTCCTTGTCTCGGCATTTTCGCAGCTTCCCTGAGTTGGTAGCCTTAAAAGTCTTTGTGTTCAGCTTGAATGGGGCGGAGTTTCAGGGTGGAGCCTACAGCCTTGGCTTCCGTCAGCCATGCCCTATGAGGCTCCTGAGTCTCAGTATTCCTCAGGGTCCTTCAGGGCTCGTTGCAAGCACCTCTGAGAGAAAGGTGTCCTCGAGTTTCTCCTGTTACCAAACAATCTAGGCTCTCCCCCAATGAACCCGGAACTGAGGTTCAGTTCAGTTGGAAGCGGGGTTCAGAGCAGTCTGGAGCTTTTGTCTCCTTCCCGCCAGGGCAATCCAGCGGCACAGTCAACAGTCTGTCCTCTGCGTGTAATGTGCGCACTTCTGGGACCTCCTTTTGCTGCTCCCCCGGGTTTCCGCCTTACAGCCCAGGCTCCCTCTGTATGA
Source organism: Pipistrellus hanaki (assembly GCF_964339955.1). Classification (NCBI taxonomy): domain Eukaryota; kingdom Metazoa; phylum Chordata; class Mammalia; order Chiroptera; family Vespertilionidae; genus Pipistrellus; species Pipistrellus hanaki. Next base: position 17,926,669 of record NC_140511.1, read on the forward strand.
GCCTGTGTCCCTAGGTTCTGGCCCAGAACTGGGGCTCAGTGCAGTCGGAACTGGGGCCCAGCACAGTCCGGAGCCTTTGTCTCCTTCCCACCAGGGCAATCCAGCAGCAGAGTCAACAGTCTGTCCTCTGCGCCTAATATGTGTGTCTCCTGGGGCTCTGCCTTTCACCGCTCCCCTGAGATTCCGCCTAACAGCCCAGGCTCTCTCTGTATGAGCCTGGGTCCCCAGAGTCTGGCCTAGAACTGGGGTTCAGTGCTGTCGGATCTAGGGTTCAGCACAGTCCAGAGCTTTTATCTCCTTCCCGCTGGGGAATGCCAGCCAGGCACTCAGCCTCCCCTCCTCTCTGGCTTCGTCCTCTCCGCGCGTGCCGCGTGTCTCCGTACCTTAGGCTTTTACAGCTCTTCTGATTTTCCTTCTGGTTTTCTCTTTCCTTCTCGTTATAGAATTTCCAGTAATGTCCATTTTGTATATTAGTTGTATTTTATTGAAATTGTTGTGTGAGGCTGCAGTTAGGTGTTACCTATGCCGCCATCTTGGATTCTCTGGCAATTTACACTTTTACCAGTACAATTCAAGTTCTGATTTCTCTAAATTATTTCCAATACTTGGTATTGTCATTCTTTTTTATTTTATCCTTTTTGGTAATGTGTAGTAATATTCCACTGTGGGGTTTTGTTTTTTTTTTAATATTTTAAAAATTGATTTTAGAGAGAAAGAGAAAGTAGAGTGGGAGGGAAAGAAACAGTGATGTGAAACATCAGTTGGTTGCCTCCTGCACACATCTGACCAGGCTCAAACCTGCAACCAGAGCATGCACTCTGGCCAGAATTGAACCAGTGACCTTTCGGTGCACAGGACTATTGCACTACACTCAACCAATTGAGCCACACCAGCCCAGGACTCATTGTGGTTTTAATATGTATTTTCCTGTTGATGAATGATGATGGGTCCCTTTTCATAGGGTTATTTGCCATTTAGATACTGTCCTTAAGAAAGGTTTGTTCAAATATTTTGCCAGTTTTTAAATTGGATTGTCTTATTGATTTTTAGGAGTAAAACCAACAATGTCTGATACCTAATAAAAAATTTTGGGTATATGTATTAGAAATATTTTTTTCAATCTGTGGATTGCTTATTTTCACTCTCTTAATGTTGTCTTTTAAGGTACGAGAGTTCTTAATTTTAATATAATACAACTTGTCTTTTTTTAAAGGTTAGTCTTAGTTATAAGGTCATAAAAAATGATGTACACTTTACTTGTATTAATATTTTATTTAACTTTTTAAAACAAATAACAACAAAAAAAATTTTTTTAATAGTTTTGAGCCTCAAGAATACATCCTGCCCTAGACAGTTTGGCTCAGTGGATAGAGTGTTGGCCTGTGGACTGAAGGATCTTCAGTTTGATTGCTGGTCAGGGCACATGCCCAGATTGTGGGCTCAATCCCAGAAGGGGGAGTGCAGGAGGCAGCTGATCAATGATCTCTCATCATAGATGTTTCTATCTCTCTTTCCCTTCCTCTCTGAAATCAATAGAAATATATATATTTTAAAAAGAATACATCCTGGAACCACAGTTTAAAAAGCACTATACTAGAATGTGAATTCCTTGAAGGCTTTTCATTTATGTGTCCCAGTGACTGGCATAATTCTTCATGTACAGTAGGCACTCAGTTACTGGTTGAATGGATAAATGTAATAAATCAATGATAAGCCCACTAAAATAAAGTCATCAGTACTATTAGTTTTATTTTTTCCCTTGAAATAAGTTGTTAGAGTTTCAGAAAATAAAGCATTGTCATAATTTGTTTTAAAATTTTTTTCCTCTATAAGAAAAACCTAAAGATTTTAAAGAAATGTAATGTGACATTTTCTATTTCATGTTTAATGAGAAATATATCTTTTATGTAGTGATTAGAGGCCCGGTGCACGAAAATTCATGCACTCAAGAAGGTCCCTCAGCCTGACCTGCGCCCACTCACAATCTGGGACCCCGTGGGTTAGGGGTGTCGAACTCAATCAGAGAAGGGGCCAAAATCTAAAATCCAGCCTAAATCGCGGGCCGAATGGTTTACTGAACAGTCATAAACTGACAATGTCATAAACTGACAGCGGAGTGCAGTGATGACAGCGCGGTGCGGGCCACATTGCAAGGCCTGGCTGGCTGGATTTGGCCCGCAGGCCTTGTGTTTGACATATGTGCCTTGGGTGATGTCTGACTGTGGCTTAGTGGGGAGCAGGCCTAAGCCACAGTCAGACATCCTTAGAGCTGCTGAGGAGATGGGAGAGGCTCCATAGCACTGCCGAGAAGGCGGAGAGGCTCCCATCAGCCTGGTTTGTGGCTAAGCAGAGCTCCCCCTATGGGAGCACACTGACCACCAGATGGCACCTCCTGCATTGAGCATCTGCCCCCTGGTGATCAGTGCTTGTCATAGCGACCGGTCAGTCTACCATTAGGGTCAATTTGCATATTACCCTTTTATTATATAGGATAGGATGCCTTATGGCTTCTAGATAATTGCTGCTAAATTCTTTTAATTTTAGATTTTTGCAGTTTACAAACCTGATGAAATTAAGTGAAAGGCTGGATCTGGCCAATGGTTAGAAATTCTTCCATTCCTCATTCAAGAAAGATCCAGCGAATAGTTAAGAATGTGGCTGTAACAGAACTAAACTATTCAGATTTGAACTCTGCCACTATAACCTGTAACTTTAGGGAAATAACCTAATCTCAGGCTACAATGTGCAGTATTTTTCATTTATAAAATGATACTGTCACCTAACACTTAGGATAGCTGTAAAGATTAAACAAATTTAGCCCTAACTGGTTTTGCTCTTAAGTCTGGTCAGCCTACAGACTTAAGGGTCCCAGGTTCAATTCCAGTCAAGGGCACGTACCTTGGTTATGGGCACATCTCCTGTAGAGGGTGTGCAGAGGCAGCTGATTGATGTTTCTGACTTTCCCTCTCCCTTCACCTCTGTAAAAAATCAATAAAATATATATATTTTTAAGTATTTTATTTAATTTTTGCAAGAATCTATTAACTGCAGCAAAAACATACTTAGGGTAGTGAAACAAGGAAGGACACAGAAGAAGCAACAGGAGAACATAGTATGGGCTGCTTTAGCTTTCTGGGAAGTCAGAGAAAAGGGGAATAGAGAGATTTGGAGACAGGTTCAGGGGGTTAGCCCAGGACAAGCTGCCACTACCCATTGCTCCCCTGGCTGCAGATCCCATAGAGGTTATGGGATACATGCCAGTGGGAGAAGGAAAGGGGGAAGGGAATGACACAGGCTTACTCCCTGGCAGGAGAGTGCTACTTGTATGTATTTAGAAAATTATCTGATACATAATTAAAGTAAAATGATCAAAGTGATGAAGTGATCTAAACTGAAGATTATACTATAGTAATACAGGGTATAAATAACTCAAATTTATTTACAGATATCAGATACTTAAACTACCACATGATGTTGTAGAGGAAACTAAAGGTAAACAAAAGGAAGTCCTCTTTTGTACCACAGATAGCACATGCATAAATTTTGTTATCCTCTATTAACCCAGAATAGCCAGATGACATATATTTGTAATGAAAGAAATAGTAGAAAATTTTGCAATGGAATGATTAAATACAACAACCTATAATAATAAGAGGCTAATATGCTAATAAGACCAGTTGAACAACCTTCCAGACGTCCTTCTGGATGAAGCTGCGGTGGCAGGAGCCAAGGCAGAGGCAGCCACCATAGCAGGTGGGGGCTGAGGCAGGGGCAGTTATGGACGATCAAGCAGGCAGGCAGAGTGGTTAAGGGCAATCAGGCAAGTGAGCAGTTAGGGGCAATTAGGCAGGCAGGCAAGTGGTTAGGGGTGATCAGGCAAGCAGGAAGAGGTGGTTAGGGGTGATCAGGCAGACAGGCAGAATGGCTGGGGGCAATCAGTTTTTTTCACATTCCTGCTGGATTCCCGTGGGATCAAGTCTAAATCAGACAGTCAGACATCTCCCAAGGGATCCCAGATTGTGAGAAGATGCAGGCCAGGCTGAGGGCCTCTAGTAATAATGAGAAAGTTTTTTAAATTCTACCCTTCCATAACCTCAATTTTAAGCATCCCACTCTGATTACTTCCTCCTGTCTTTCTAACTCACACTAAAGCTCTTATTTCAGTAATCTAATTCTACTAGGGCCTCCTTTTCATCAATTATACCTGTTTATTGTTTAATGTCTTAGATCTCTGAGGCTTTAGCTTTCATCAAATTAGGAAAAATTGGCTTTTATTTCTTCAAACATTCCCTCCACACCAAGACTCCAGTTATATGTGGATTAGGTCGTTAAATATTGTCCCACAGCTCACAGGTATTCTTTTTTTTTTTTTAATCTTTTGTTTCTATGATGTTCATGCTTTCCTCTATCTTCTTGAATGTGTGGAGTATATTTATAATAACTGGCTTAATGTCTTTGTCTACTAAAACTATCCATGTCCTTTCTGGGTCAGTTTATGTTGACTGGGTTTTTGCAGATTTTTCTGCTTTTTTGCCTGCCTGTTCATTTTTATTGGATGCCAGACATTGTTAGTTTTAAGAGCTGTATTTTTTATTTATTTTTTAAATTTTCACCTGAGGATATGTTTATTGATTGTAGAAAAAGGGAAAGAGAGAGAGAGAGACATAGATGTGAGAGCACATTGATTGGCTGCCTCCTGCCTCCCCTTCCCCCCCCCCCTCCCGCCTCCCTTCCCCCACTGAGGATTGAGCCTGCAACTTGGGCATGTTCCCTGACCAGGAATCTAACGAGTAACCTTTTGGTGCACAAGACCATGCCCAACTAGCTGAGCCACACAGGCCAGGGTTAGTGACTGAATTTTTAAAATTTCCTTTAAATATTTTGATTTGGCTGTGACACGGTAAAGTTACTTGGAATCAATTTGCTCCTTTTGAAGCTTGCTTTTAAGTTTTGTTAGGGTAAGTCTAGAACAGTGGTTCCCAACCTTTTTTTGGCCATGCCCCACCTAAGCACCTCAAATCCTGATGCCCTTCCCTCCCTGTCCCGTAACATATAATTCTTACTATTATACATGGCACATCAACGGGAGGGATTAACTCCGGCCAATCAGTTGCAAGGACTGTCTGTGACCACTGATTTCTGACCACTGTGGAGGATCAGCTGTGCAGGGGCCCAGCCCATGGAGTAGGACTTACTCTGGCAGGGCTCGGGTGCCTGCTGAGTCCACTTCTTAAGTATGACACTTGTCGCAGTGATTAGGTGGTTCTTTGGCATTGTCTGAAGCTGACCACTGATTGCACTCTGGGGCCTCCCATGAGGTGCAGGCTAAGGTCAACCCTGGTCTGTGTTCTGCCTGGAGCCACCTGGCATAAGCTATAAAGTGATCTGCAGATAGCTGCTACTTGTGCTGGGCTTGGAGGGGCTCAGACAAGGCTAAGCTATGAACCGAGGCTGGCTGCTGCTAATGCTAGGCCAGGAGCCACTTAGCGGGTGGTAAGGGGCTCACTGAGGCCACATGCTTCTTATTTGAGAGGATTTAGTAAGATCTCTCTTAATTATACTCCAATATGGCTTTTGTTCATATCACCCTAGAAAAACTATTATTGACAAAGTCTCAGTAACTTTCATGTTGCTATTTCAGGGGTTATCATTTGTAATCTCTCAGGAGCATTGCTAAAGTTGATCATCCCCTCTTTCTTGATATGCATTTATTCACTTGGTTTCCAGAATACCATACTCTTTGGGTGTGTGTGTGTGTGTGTGTGTGTGTGTGTGTGTGATTTCTTTATTTTTTTGAATTACAGTTTATATTCAGTATTATTCTGTATTAGTTTCAGATGTATAGCAAAGTGGTTAAAAAATTATGTACTTTACAGAGTAGTCCCCCTGCTGCTTCAAGTACCCACCTGGCCCCATACATAGTTATCATGATACTATCCTGTTTAATTAAAGGCTAATATGCAAATTGACCAAACAACAGAACGACTGGTTGCTATGATGTGCGCTTAACGCAGGAGCTACCTCCTGTTGGTCAGTGCACCTCCCACAGGGAAAGTGCCACTCAGCCAGAAGCTGGGCTCGTGGCTGGTGTGCTCAGTGGCCATGGCAGCTTTAACGGCGCTAAGGATGAGTCGTCAGTCGGACATCCCCTGAGGGCTCCTGCACTGCTAGCAGGTGCAGGCTGGACTGAGGGACCGTCCCCCACCCCAGCCGTGCACAAACTTTGTGCACTGGGCATCTAGTTGACTATAATCCTATGCTGAAATCTACATCTCTAACTGTTCTGTAACTACCAATTTGTACTGCTTCATCCCTTCACCTTTTCCACTCAGCTCTCAATCCCCTCCCTTCTGACAACTGTCAGTCTCTTCTCTGTATCTATGAGTCTATTTTGTTTATTTTGTTCATTAGATTCCACATGTGAGTGAAATCATATAGCATTTGTCTTTCTTTGTCTGACTTACATCACTTAGCATAATACCCTCTGAGCAAGCATGTCAAACTCAAAGGCTAACATAGGCCAAATAAACGAGGCATGTGGCCTGTATGCTTGCTAGATCCATCTATGTTTTTGCAAAAGATAAAGCTTCATTCTTTTTTACGGCTGAGTAGTATCCATTGTGTAAATGTACCACAGCTTTTTTATCCACTCTTCTACTGGTGGGCACTTGAGCTGCTTCCATATCTTCTTGGCTGTTGTAAATAATGCTGCAATGAACAAGGGGTGCATGTACTTTTTCGAATTAGTGTTTGGTGTTTCTTCAGAGGTATTCCCAGAAGTGCAATCACTAGTCATAAGGCAGTTCCATTTTTAATTTTTTGAGGAACCTCTTCAACGTTTTCCATAGTGGTTGTACTGCCATACAGTGCACCGGGGTTCCCTTTTCTCCACAGCCTCCCCAACACTTGTTTGTTGCTTTATCTATGGTAGCCATTTATCTATGGTATCTCATGGCTTTGATTTGTATTTCTCTAATGATTAGTAATGTTGAACAACTTTTTTTTTTAAATCCTCATCCAAGGATATATTTTTCATTTATTGTAGAGAGAGAGGGAGCGGTGAGGGGCAGAGCTAGAGAAAGAGGGAGGGAAACAATTTTTTTTTTTTACTGTGTTTATATTTTATTGATTTTTTACAGGAAGGAGGGGAGAGGGATAGAGAGTTAGAAATATTGATCACTGCCTCCTGCACACCCCCTACAGGGGATGTTCCTGAAACCAAGATACATGCCCTTGCTGGAATCTAATCTGGGACCCTTCAGTTTGCCGGCCAAGGCTCTATCCACTGAACCAAACCAGTTAGAGTGAACCCCCCATCTTTTGATGCAATGCATGATGGTCCAACCATTGAGACACACCAGCCAGGGCTCAAAAAAATATTTTTTTAAATGAGTTGTATATATTTGAGATCTATTTTTTTTTAATATATTTTATTGATTTTACACAGAGAGGAATTGAGAGGGACAGAGAGTTAGAAACTTCGATGAGAGAGAAACACCGGCCAGTGCCTCCCGCACACCCCCAACTGGGGATGTGCCCGCAACCAAGATACATGCCTTGACCGGAACCGAACCCAGGACCCTTCAGTCCGCAGGCCGACGCTCCATCCACTGAGCCAAACCAGTCCCGGCCATTTGAGATCTTTTTCTCTGTTCTCTGTTTTGTTCCTTTTTTTCTTTTAATATTCAACTGAGGATATTTTTCCATTGCTTTTGAGAGAGAGGGAAAGACAGAGAGAAGTATCATGTGAGAGAAACACATCAATTGGTTGCCTTCTGCATGTGCCTCGACCAGGACCTGGGCCAGGAAGGAGCCTGCAACCAGGTACATGCCCTTGATGGAAATTGAACCTGGCAGACACTCTATCCACTGAACCAAACCGGCTAGGGCTCAAAATTTTTTAATGGTTCCCCATTTCACTTACATTGAAGCCAAAGTCTTTATAATGGCCTTCAAGGCCCTGCAAGATCCAACCTTTGTTGTATTTCTGACTTCATCTATGCTTTCCTCTGTTCTTGCTTTGCTCTACCCTTAGTACAACTAACATCCTTCTATGTTGGGATTAGGGTCTTTGCAAGGGCCGCTCCTCTGCCTGCAGTACTCCTCCCCCACATATCTTCATGGCCAGCTCCCACTGGCTTCCCCGTAGCCTATCTGTGTGAGAAGAGTGCCTGTGAAGGAATTAGTTGTGTCATAAGAAGTGAATAATAGAAGGGTATGGCAAGTGTTGAAATCCTTTTGATGAAAAAGAGCCGGTGGGTGAGATAATCCTAGACTTAGTAGCATTTGGTGAGTTCTGAATAATAATGAAAGAATTAAAGCAGAAAATACTTTAGCACATTAATAGAGATGAGGCAGCCTTCTGTCAACCATTGGAAACATAAATCATGGTTCATAATTTGAAGGTCCCTTCACAAAATAAGGTATTGTGTTTCGCAGATAGTAGGCTTGATGTCCTACTGCTTAGTTAAGACTTAATGGTATTCCCTGGAGTTAAATAGAACAGGTCAAAGAACTGCTTGAGTATCATTTTTGTAACCTATTATAAAAACTTAATAGAAAACATTTAATTATTAAGTTCCTTCTTTAATTGATTATTAGGAGAAAGTGTTTCTGTAGTTAATTCTGTATGTTTCATCAAGCAGGAGCACCAAAATGTATTTCCTGTTATTTTGCCATAGCTGATAAGATTTCAGAGCCTAACCAGTATTTAATTTATCTCAAATACCTGTTTATTCTAGTCCTCTGTATCTTTTTAATTTTAATTGAAGGATTTATACTACATTTTATTTTATAAATTGCCAAAATGACTTATGGAAATAGACTTAATTGACATTATAAAATATCCTTTTACTAAGAGGAAATTATGATTCTCCATGTCATAGTCAAGATTTGTGCCCAGTTATTGGAGTGTCATCCCATACATGAAAAGGTTACAGCTCAATACCTGGTCAGGGCACATGCCCAGGTTGTGGGCTTGATCCTAAGTTGGATGCATATGGGAGGCAACCAATCATTGTTTCTCTCCTTTTCTCTCTCTCTTTCTCCCTCTTTCTCCCTCCTCCCCCCTTTCTATAAAATAAAAATAAAAATTTAAAGTACATACCTTGGATGAGACAGTACAATAAGTTTTAGGATCAACTGTGTTTGTAGATGTAAGAAGGATCACTTGCTTTCATAGAGTTTAATATTAGTGGTTTCTAACTTTTTTTGAGTCATAAACTCTCAACATTTTTGTGTACTTTTATCATGAATTTGTTATACATGCACATTCTAATCTCACCTTAAGAGATTCTGATCCAGCCCGGCTGGTATTGCTCAGTGGTTAAGGCCAACCTATGAACCAGGAGATTATTCCTGGTGAGGGCACATGCCCAAATTATGGGCTCAGTTTCCAGTGCAGGGCATGCAAGGGGCAGCCAATCAATGATTCTCTCTCATCATTGATGTTTCTATCTTTCCCTCTCCTTTCCTATCTGAAGTCAAAGAAAATATGTTTTTAAGAAAAAAAGAGATTCTGATCCAGCAGATCTGAGTTAGGTTTTAGAAATCTGTATGTGTAATCACCATCCTAGGTGATTCTGGTGTAGGTTCTTGTCAGACCATATGTTTAAAAACTGCTTCTGACCCAGCCAGCATGGCTCAGTGATGGAGCATCGGCCTATGAACCAAGGGGTCACGGTTTGATTCCTGGTCAGGGCACATGCCCGGGTTGTGGGCTCAATCCCCTGTGTGGGGTGTGCAGGAGGCAGCCAATCAGTGATTCTCTCTCATCATTGATGTTTCTATCTCTCCCTCTCCCTTCCTCTGTGAAATCAATAAAATGTATTTTAAAAATAAATAAAAACTGCTTCTGGGTTATAGTTTTAGGGAGTTTTCAGATTCTATGCAGTATAGTGCATGTATCTTATCTGATACAAGTAAGCAACACCCCTCAATAAGTCATATAGTGAAAGCAATAATGAGTTTCTTAGGAGTATGTGATAGTGATATGTTAGAAAATTAATGATTTTTATTCAAATTTATGTGCAAAAGCAAGCCACATGGCTATGTTTAACTTATGGGGTCTCTCTTTTTTTTTTTTTTTTTTTCTAATATTGAGCCATTTTCACATTCCTGGGATAAATTGTGCATGATTATGAGGTATCATTCTGTTGATATACCACTTGTTTAATTTGCTATTTAAGATTTTTTCATCTATGTTCTCTATGTTAGATTGGTCTAGAGTTTCCATTTCTTCTCTTCTCACCAGTTTGGTATCAGTATTTTCTTAGCATAATAAAATGAAATGGAATATCTTCTTGTGTGGGGTTTTTTTTCTTCTCAGTTTTCAGAGTTTATCGAGATTTTAAATGTACATTTTGAGAGGAATTTAGAGCAACTATAAAATTTGAGGCCATATTCTTTGCACACATGACCACCCTCATTTCTGACACCAGCTACATACCTGAGGGCAGGATTGATTGCTCACATGGGTAATCTCAGTCTCTAGGTTGGTTGAACCAAAGCCTCCACCCTAATTTACATTGTTAATTGTTTTCAGATTGGCTAGTCCCCGCCCAAAGACTGTGTGGGTTTGGTTAGTTCCCCCCTAAATCACAGTGTTAGCATATTCAGTATGAACCAAGGGCCCCGGGCAAATAATGCCATAACATTCCAAGGGCCCAGACTAGAAGCCAAGGGCAAAGGGTAGACCTTCACTTTGGACAAGACCAAATTCTTCAATTTTGTACCATTGATTTTTTTATGGTTGTCTACCTTTGATTTCTTGATACAAGATTAAATTTATAGGGATTCCATTATAGAAAACTGATTCTTTTAAATTTCTCTTGCTATCTTTTAAAAAATAAAAATAAACACTTTTGATTTAACTGCATTTAAATTAAACTATTATTTATCCTTTTCTTTTTATCAAAGAATAAAGGTTCTCTTCAGTTTGAAGACAAATGGGATTTCATGCGTCCAATTGTTTTGAAGCTTTTACGCCAAGAGTCCGTTACAAAACAGCAGTGGTTTGATCTGTTTTCGTAAGTAATTCATTAATTCTAACTTTTTGCTAACATAAAGGAAATTTTGGTGGTGCATTTCTATATTCAAGTGAAATGTTACTCTGTTGATCTATTTACTTGTTTAAAAGTATTACTATTTATGTTGGGGGGTCCTCAAGACCACCCCTAATTTCAGTGATCTGCAAGGATCAGGACTGAACATGTAGTTATACTCACAGCTATGATTTATTACAGCAGAATGACACAAAGCAAAATCAGCAAGGGGGAAAAGGCACACGGAGTGAAGTCTGAGGAAAGACACACAAACTGCCAAGAGTATTCGCCCAGTAGAGTCACGTGGAGCACACTTAACTTCCCCACCAACAAGATTGACAACATATGTGATGTGTTGTCTTTCCAGGGAGCTCATTGGAGACTCTGTGCCCGGAGTTTTTATTGGAGGCTGGTCACATAGGCAGCCTCTGCCTGTCATGTACCAAAAATTCAGACCTTCAGAAAAAGAGAGCATGTGTTCATTGAAAACCATACTATTTACACAAATAGATTATTAGACACAGTTAGCCATTCTTACCATTTCAGGAAAGTTTTGTCAGTGTGGGGAACTGTATTCCTTAGAAAGCAGGCCTTTCTAAGGAATACAGTGTCCTGTCAGCTGTGTTAACTCCTGGCCTCTGGCCAAATGTCTTTACAGCAAAGCTATTATCAGGAAGACTTCACACAGCAAGGCAAGACCAACCTACCGAATTGATCTCAGTTACATCTTTTAGAGGCCCTGGATTTAGTTAGTTAAAATAAATCCCATTAACCATGAGGTTTGTCTTACAAAAGTGAGTGACTTTCTGTATGGATCTTTTTCACATGGCCTGAAGTATCAATTCAGGCAAAGTACAACTTTGGCCTATAAATTAAAATGGACCTGAACACTTCCAGGGTTCAAGCAGTGTCATGATAGGGTACACAAATAAAGGAGTACAGTCTTAGAGGGTGTACATGGTACTCTTGGAAACAAATAGTTTACAATTGTTAGGACACCTCAAGCAAGACATACCATAGTCAATAAAAAAAAATTAAAAAATAATATATAGTATAGGTTAAGAAGGCCCCCTAGTGTGCCCTCCTCCCAGGAGGCTTTTCACTCTAGAGTTTCTAATCCAGTCCAGATAATCCAGTTCAGGTCTTGATTTCAGGCTTGGACTGCCTGAAAGCAATTAATTCCAAACAGTTTCATTTATCTGTGAACCAGTTTATTTGTCTCACTGGTTCATTTTCACATTTAGAGTTGGTCTGTGTGGAAAATGTTAGAATTGAGGCTATTCCCTACTGTCTCGGAGCACTGTTAGGTATGATTAGAAACTCGGCAGTCAGCTTGAATTCAAAGCATTCACAGCAGCATGGAAAGTCAACATTAGGAGTTTCTTTGTTTTTGTTTATTTGTGTGTGTGTGTGTTTGTGTTTTGTGTGTTTTTTTGTTTTGTTTGTTTCGTTTTCCCCAGGAAGAGGTGAAAGTTTTCAAGAATAGTTCTGAAAAACAAAAATGATTAATGTCCTCCTCCCCTGATGCTGAGTTTTGTTTTCTCTTCCTTATAAAATCAATATGTCCAATGCGTTAATGAAAATTATTCATTTTCCCCAATTATCCAGACCTGCAAGAGGAACAAAAACATTTGTATAGGAAGGCATTTTTGTACAACCTAACTTGAAAGATATATCATGTTTAGGAATTGGTCTGGATGAAATCCCGAGTTTTCAAAACTTTCAAAATAGATTAACATCACCTCCCACCTCTTTGTCCTGTTAATGAGCAGCCTGGAAAAGGTTAGTTCCTCTGAAGATTAACTGTGTTTAATAATCAAGTTGCCTAACTAAGATGTGTGTACAAGGAGGGGTGAGGTAAAAGTAAGAGAAATAGAGTCAAGTTATTGCATATTGTTGAAAACTGCAGCTAATCCAGAAAGCTGAACGGAAGTCAGTAGCAGTGAGAGATCCCTAAGAGCAGTGGAGAATCCCGGCTGGGAGGAGCGAGTACAGCGCCCTGTGCCAACTAGAGCTTTTGTCAGTAACCACAAGTTAAGACTATACTTAGGTAAAACCGGGCAGCTTGATTTCAGATGGTCCATCAGAGAATAAGCCCTTTTCTGTGGGCATTGCAAGTGGTTCTGATGGTCCAACCAAAAAACATGAGGTTTTTGGCTTATGGCTCCACAGAAGTGTGTGTTAAATCTTCAGCAAAAACGAGTTCATTGAGCATATGCCTGCTTTAGTTCAGTACACTTGTGTTGAAGTACAAACGCCCAACACCAGACATTATCAGGTTTCAGCTTAGGTTCAGATCCAGGCAATTAGGATTTGTGAATTCAGGATTCCAAAAAAGCCAATGACTCTTCTTTAGCATTAGCAAAAACAATATATGATAGAGCAGACAGTCATGTTCCACACCCGAGGGACAAGACTTTTCTAAGCCTATTTTACTAGATTCCAAATTGATCCACTCAAAAATATGCATATCAGGCTGGAAGATCATCAGCTTCTAAGTGCCAGACATCCGATTTCAAAAGAGCTCAGTAGCAACTAACAACTGTGTTTTGAAACTCCCAAAGTGTATTGCTATCTGGAGATTTTCTTTGTTTTCATGTTGTATCCCTCTTCTCAGACACACCAATAGGTAAAAATAACAGTAAGTATCATTCATTACAGAGACTTATTCTGTTTCCAATACTTAAACACTTTAAATTCCAATCCCCTCACCAGCAGTTAAAAGCAGGGAGGGTGTGTATTGCTAACTTTTTATTTTACAACTTTTTCTGATTGATATGATCCCTGTAGCACTTATGAGAGTACAAACATATAATATTTTACATCTTTATCATACATCCATATTCAATAGTTACAAAATACAAAGCCATCTTTTTAAACTTCCCCTTTTTTCATTACAAACTTACTCAAATCCCGGGAGAAGAATTCAGCATTTATAACATGAACACGGTTGCTGGGAGATCCTGACTGAAATGGAAGCCGAATGGAGGGGCTGTTGCTGCAGCAAGTTAGGCTGAAGAAACAGCTGGAGTGGTTTCTTCTCCCTTGGTTTCTCTAAACCCTTCCCCAGCCCTGGGGTCTAATTTAACTTATTTCCTCATGCTTAGAAGAGAGCATCACAAAAGTTTAACCTTTGTGGCCCACCAAAAGCTTACCTGTGGGAACATTTAGGTATTTTCTCCTCCTACTTGGATGTGAGAGCAAAAACCAAGTGCATCATCCAGGCTGTGCTGCTTCTCTTCTGACTTGAATCAACATGGCCAAAAGCATCCAGGAAATTAAGCAAGCCAACTCGCCTGAGTTATTTTTAAATTTCATAGATAGCTCTTCCCTCTCACAGCAGATACCAGCTCAGCTGCTGCTCATAGCCACCCAAGCAGGAAAGGTTTGTCATCCTACCATTTCATCCTTGCTTTCCCCAAACAATGCTCTCACTATGTTTCAGTGAGTTAGTTCTAGTGAATCCCACTCCTGACACCAACAGGCCAGCATTCTCAAGACCACCCTGGGTTAAAGGAATGCTAGGAAGACCACAGGACTCAGCATATAATTGTATTCCTGGCTGTACTTTATTACAATAAAGGATACAAACCAAAATGCCAACAAGATGCATGTGGTAAAGTTCAGGTGAACCAAGCATCTTTTCCGGGTAAAGTCACACAGGATAGACCTGATTCTTTCAACAACTAAATTATTATAACGCATGTGAAATCCTGTCTACCATGGAAAGCTCATTAAAGACTCAGTGCCCAGGGTTTTACCTGGGACTAGTCACATAGGCAGCCACAGTTACAGACTCTTGAGAAAAAAGCAGCTGTTTAACATAAGTCAGATTTTTACATAAACAGCATAGGTACAGTGAGCCGGTTTTAACAGGGAATGGTGAGAACATTCCTAAATCCAAGTCCCAGATGCAAGCCGAGGGTCAGCTTTGCGACCATGTCTTCCTCAGGATGGCTGTCTCACACCTGCTATAATTTGTGTGTGTGCACTAGTGAAATACTATATCAATGACTATATCAGTGAATTGTAGACACGTGACTGAGTAATCTATATGTATACATTATGCTGTTGTGCTCATTTTTTCTCTTTATTACGTAAGAAAATAATCTGATTTCTCTAAAAATTAATTTCTCTAAAAATAAGTTGCATATTAACTTATATCCATGATTCTGCCTTTTAATAAATTAACATTTAATAAGAAATAGCAGAGACCTTTTAAAACTTATTAGCATTCATATATACATGTATTTTTCTTAAATTATTTGATTAAACTTATGAATATGTTGAATGTGATAGGGCTTCTTTTTGTCTTATTTTTGCTATTTTGTGTTGATAATATACTTTATCATCTAGAATGATGCTTCTTTTCTGTACACTCCTGACTGGGAACAGGAGCATAGCGCGATGCTGTTCCTTGCTTAATGTGTACTTCTAAGCAAAAATAGTCAATAACTTTGTACTTGCTACAGCTAGTGGCTTTAATATACTGTTTTTTAAGAATCTTCGATCTCCTTGGAGTTACCCAAGGTTGTTCAATATGTTGTCCTCTTAGGATTCCTGGATGTCTTATCATGCTATCACCAAAATTGCAAGACCTAGCTTTCCAAATTTTAACCTATTTAACCATAATAATAACAGAGCTTACTTATCTCTAAATCTGATGTGTTTAATATATTCTTAAAATATTTTTTATTGATTTCAGAGAAGAAGGGAGAGATAGAGAGAGAGAGAGAAACATCAGTGATGAGAGAATCATGGATTGGCTACCTCCTGCATGCCTCCTACTGGGGATCGAGCCCACAACCTGGGCATGTGCCCTTGACCAGAAATCTAACCCAGGACCCTTCAGTCTGCAGGCCCGTGCTCTATCCATTGAGCCACACCAGCTAGGGCATGCCGTGTTTAATATATTGATATTAAACTACTATTTACTCCCCTTTTCTCATAATCTGCATCCTTATTTTTCAATAGAAGTGTTATTAGCATTTTGAATGGTTATAAAACTGGTTCTCAACCTTTTTAATGCTGCGACCCTTTAATACAGTTACTCATGTTGTGGTTACCCCCAAACATAAAATTATTTTCGTTGCTACTTTATAACTGTAATTTTGCTACTGTTATGTATCGTAATGTAAATATCTGAGTTTTCTGATGGTTTTAGGCGACGCTGCTAGCGGTTCTGCTAGCGGTTCTAGTGGTTAGGCAACCCACAGGTTGAGAACCACTGCTGTAGCAATGAAAATAATTTTGTGGTTGGGGGTCACCACAACATGAGGAACTGTATTAAAGGGTAGCAGCATTAGAAAGTTTGAGAACTATTGTTATAAAAGATGATCCTACATGTTGTGGGTTGTTCATCATTCTGGTATTCACCCTCATAAAGTTTAGTAGCTGACACTTTGTATACTCCTCTCCCCTCCCCTCATTATTAAACAGAAAAAGCTCTCATGTGTTCCCAAATGTCTTGGGGGCGGAGGGAGGGGGGGTGGTAAGTTGCAGCACCTCACTCAGTTGAGAATTGCTTCTTTTTTTAAAAAAATTTTTATTGCCCAACTAGAGTGGTTCAGAGTTGAGAGTTGGCCTATGAACCAGGAGGTCATGGTTCAGTTCCTTGTCAGGGCACATGCCCGGGTTTTGGGATGGATTCACAGGAGGCAGCCGATCAATGATTCTCGTCATTGATGTTTCTCTCTCTCTCCTCTCCCTTCCTCTTTGAATGCATAAATAAGTGGAACAGCAAGTGGATATCTCTCTGAAAATGAGGTAATCAAAATAAAGAAGAGAGCTTTGAATAAAAAAATAAAAGAGCTAACTAATAAAGACAAAATTAATAATTTGAAAACTTAAACCAGATTTCTCCCTGAATGTAGAGCAAAGACATTATGGAAAATTAATGAATGTAGCCCTAATTTATTTGGTTCAGTGAATAGAGTGTCAGCCTGCAGACTGAACGGTCCCAGGTTCAATTCAGGTCAAGGGCACATGCCTGGGTTGTGGGCTCGATCCCTCCGAGTAGGGAGTGTGCAGGAGGCAGCCAACCAATGATTCTCTCTCATCGTTGATGTTTCTTTCTCCCTCTCCCTTCCTCTCTGAAATAAAAAAATAATAATAATAATTAATAAATATCAAGGCTAGATCTAGAATCAGATTAACTTCTACTAAAAAGGGTTCCAGAAGGAGAGAACAAAAATAGTAGAGGAGAAGATATTATATAGTCAAAATACAAGAATGAAGTTTCCAGGACTAAAATCTCATGTCCCTTGCCACCTATTCCTACAAGTCTTCATATTGAAGGTGCTAAAAAGAATGCCTGGACACATCCTCAAGGAATTTCAGAGTTCTAAGGATAAAGAAAACAATCCTAATTCTTGAAGAGAAAAGAAGTTACCTTCCAAACAAAACAGAATACCCCCGCTCTTTTCATTGGACAAATGCAGGAGGTTGAAGGAACATTTTCTTTAAATATTTGAAAAGCTATTATCCTATCCCTAATCAAGTTTAAGACAAAATGGAAATATTTCCAGACAGGTTACAGGATTTAAGGATTCTGCAAAAATGAAAACACGTACCTTTGCCTCCACCATTGAGCTTTATCAAATGCAAACTAATTACTAAAATTCTACGGCACACCAAAAAGATATATTCTTGGCCTGACCAAAAAAAGACATAATTTTGATTCATTCACACCAAATAGTTATTGTTGTGTTGGCTTATATAATTTTTTTATTTGACAATCTAAGGGGAAAGAGTTCAGTGCCCCTGACTAGTCAGGTATTGCAAGGTTTAAAAAAATTTTTTTTACACACTAGTTGAAAATTGCCAATCTGAGTCACTGTTAATTGAGTTTAATGTTTCAGCTGAATACATCCTGGCTGTTACAAGGGTGTGTTAAGTATTCCAATGTATTTGTATCTTACATATCTAATTATATTTTTATATGTTGATATACATTTTCTGGTATAAATGAACATTTTTTGTCCATTCATAAAGCTTTTATTCTACTTACATAATACACATTCTTAACAATTATGCTTAGATTATTCATGAACATTTCATGAGACATTAAAGCTAATCATAATTTTAAGTTATTTCCCTGTTAACTATTTTACAGCATGCGCTGCATATTAGGCAAATCAAAGAAAAATTCACAAAAGCAAAAAAAAAAAAAAAAAACACCTTTAAAAATGGTAAATACATGTTTTGTTTTGTTTTGTTTTGTTTTACTGCTGTGCTTGATATATATGAAGTAATGGATATCAAGCATTTCATTTTACTGCATCTTGACTTGTACATGTGTTCTTAGGTTGCCTAAACCATTTAAATACAAATAAAATGAGTGTAGCGAAGTGAATGAAAGCAAACAGCAGATAATTTTACAAATAATGGAGTGTGAACCATTTCTGCCCTTATCCAGAGTAAATTGGGTCACAACTAAAGCAATACTTTTGCAGATGTAGTCACAGATGTGCAGGTGTGCACATTGAAAGTGAGTATTCCAGCCGAAACTGGTTTGGCTCAATGGATAGAGCGTCGGCTTGGGGACTGAAGGACCCCGGTTCGATTCCAGTCAAGGGCATGTACCTTGGTTGCGGGCATATCCCCAGTAGGGGGTGTGCAAGAGGCAGCTGATCGATGACTCTCTCTCATCGATGTTTCTAACTCTCTATCTCTCTCCCTTCTTCTCTGTACAAAATCAATAAAATATATTTTTTTAAAAAAAGAAAGAAAGAAAGAAAGAAAGTGAGTATTCCACATGGATTAACATGTACTATCCAAGGGATATCCATTTATACTCCATCCCTCTAAGTGAGGGGTAGAGAAAGTCTGGCTCATGGGGCATATAAGGCCGGAGAAATCATTTGGTCTGGCTCTGCCAAGGCATTAGGGGTGAGGTAATTAAATGTTTGGCCAATATAGCAGGCTAATTTTTAAGTTGATAATTTTGTATGGCCTGCAAATCTAAATATATAAAAGACTAATATGCAATGTCCCTTTGGGAGTTCGACCAGGAGACCAGGAGTTTGATCACTCGCTATGATATGAGCTAACCACCACGGGGGTGGCACAGAATGAAGGAAAGCCCCGGCTGGCAGCCAGGGAAGGAAGGCCTGGATTGGCCCTGATCGCTAGGAACCCTACCCATGCAGGAATTTCATGCACCGGGCCTCTAGTGATGTTATAAAACATCAGAAAAAAAAGGTTCCCTGCCTCTGCTCTAAGTGCTCCAAAACTTCACTACCCACAACTACACCCGTGACTAGAACCAATTCTTTTTATTCCCCATCAGGACAAACCAATATGTAGGCAGTTTTCTTTGCTTAGATATGAAAACTATTTTAACACTGATCCTTGTGAAGCTACAATGTTCCAAATATACTAAGTCAAACATTTATAACTTGTATAAAACTCCCACATCCCCTTATTGGTCACTCAAGATGGAAGAAGAACTCTCTAAATGTTAACTATTTCTACTCCGCTAATATTAAACATAAAAGCCACATGGGAGATAGAGAAATTCAAATAAAAATAAATCTGTCATAAATCGTAAACAAAAAACTATTTGTGGGACAGCATGGATGACTAATGGTCCACTGTGTAAATGTTAAAATGAGGCAGACAAAGGTTGAGAGGCCTGTTAATTTTCTCTTCATTCTCCTGCTTCAGCTTCCTCTCCTTAGGTATCCAATATCCACAATGTCAAGTGTTCTCTCAGTGATTGCATTATTAGCTTGCTGCCTTTGTATGACTCTTCACATAATGTATCAAGTTCAGCAGTGGCTTCATCAAAAGTTTTCTTTGCAAAAAGCAGGCTTTCTCCAGAGTTGAGAATCTCATAATAGAACACAGAGAAGTTAAGGGCCAGCCAGACCCAGTCTGATAGGGTCTGTTGGTTACATTTCTTTTTGCTGATTTCAAAAGCATCTTAGTATGCTTGTTGTGACTGATCCACAATCCCTTGTCATCACCAGCAGCATCCTCAGTCAAGTAATTATTGTTAATAGTAGTTCTTTACTTTTCATAAATTTCTCTTTTCTTTATTGATTTTGAGAGAGAAGAAGAGGGGTGAGGGGAGATATCAATCAGCTGCCTCCCAACCAGGGATCAAACCCACCACCGGGTTGGTGCCCTGACCGAGAATCTACCCACCACCTTTGTGTGTAAGGGATGACATTACAGCCAACTGGAGCCACATCAGCCAGGGCTCCTTTCCTTTTCAAATGGAAAACTTTGCTTAGTGCTTGTAAGGTTTGGGGATCAAGAACTTTTCCAAGAGAGACAGTATTACACCATTGCATATAGCCCTTCGCTCAGTCTCAGTTTTCTCTTTATATGGAGCCATCTGCTGTTTCTCCTCAGCACCTCTCATTTTTGCTCAATACTGGAGATGGCTCTCTTAAGATTCAACCACTGAGCCATATCAGCCAGGAAATGTTTGTCCTTTTGGAAGACATATTGTCTTTCTAATGGGATAACTTATTTAGTTCATGTATAATGATATAACTGATATTCTTATTTTTACTGTTTCTATACATTTGTCACTTATTAGATACTATTTTTTCTTTTCCTTATTTTTATTAATTTGAAAGTTCACTTCCACTAGTGATTACTTTCCTGTTTCTCACTCTCAAAGGCATATGGTATTACTTTTAATTAAAAGCAAAATACCTATTTTTTACACCAAAATCACACTATTTTACTCCCATTCTATCTAAGGAAGTTGAAATTTAGGAATATTTTGTACCTCTTGCTGCTTCTCCCATCCTTTCTCTCTGTCCCAATGAAACTTTTGAAAAGTTTTTACTTCTTTATTCTCCCATTCCCCAACTCCCTGATTTTTTAAATTAATATTTAAAAATGATTTCCCTGTAATATGTCTCTTTTTAAAAGCATTTCGGTTATCTATTTCAAGAGAGTATTTTCTTACCAATTCAGGCTTACTTTCATATATATGAAATTAAGACCTCCCCCACCCGCTGGCCTGGTTGCCACCAACTGCCCCTCCTGCCAACCTGGTCGCCTCTCACTGCCCCCCTTCCAGCCTGGTTGCCCCTAACTGCTGCCCGCCCCCTCCCCCACCCCCACCCCCCCCCCCCCCCCGCCGGCCTGGCTACTCCCAACTGCCCCTCTCCCCCACCTTCCTTCACTCCCCCCCGTGCCGGCCTGGTTGCTCCACGCAGCCTGATTGTTCAGTCGTTTGCTTGTCCCTCACTAACCCCCCTGCTGGCTTGGCTGTAGGCAGCCATCTTGTGAGTGTGTGAGGGTCAATTTGCATATTGCTTCTTTATTATATAGGATATATGTATACACACACACACACACATTGCTCACTATTGCCTCTTCCCTTTTATGTTGAAGTGCCGTTTGACAAAATAAAGTACATAAATTAGAACTGCATGAACCTATAAATGGGTAAATATCAGAAGCAATGTTGAGTGAAAAAAAATCATTTAAAAATTATTATTTGATAAAATTTCTATTATGTTTAGAAATCCTCATAGCATGTCACAAAACTTGGGGGAAATATAAATTCAGGCTTGGTTACTTCTGGAGAGGGATGGAAGAAAGTAGGATGGAGAGTGGAACATGGAGGGCTGGCTTTAAGGGTATTATCATAATACATTCTTCAAGTATGTATATTATAAAACTAGAGGCCCAGAAATTCATGCACTTGTGGGGTCCCTAACTGCGGCCTCCCTCCCTTCCCCTGGCCAAACTCGTGGTCGGGGGGAGAATTTGTGTATTATGCTTTTATTATATAGGATACGTGCACATTAAAAGGAAATTCATTAGAAATATTTTAATATCGCTATTCACATCTTGCTAATGAAAAGAAAATAGGATTCTACTGAGTCCTCCTATCTACCTACTCCAGGACTTCTATGAGGATAAAATGAGATGAGGCACAGGAAAACACTTAACAAACATTTGGTTAAACTGTAAAATAAAATGTTTGCACCTGGCTATAAAGCAAGTTGGGTTCCTGGGCGGAAGAAACTTCAAGGAGGCTGGTCACTAGGGGGAGGAAGCCGGGTGTTGCTACATAATGTCATTACCTGGCGCCCACAGGCACCATTTCCGGGCTGAGCGGGGCTGTGGGCCACATTTGTGCTATGGGGCCTTGGCAGCGTTGACTGCGATTTGGTGGGATGTGGCTCTGGGGTGGTGGCGGGGCCTGTGTCCCACTTGGGGGAAGCCGAGTGTTGGTTTGTCGGTGCCAGGTCCCTGGTGCCATTTATTTTTAAATGGCCAGTGTGTGTCATGGCAGCTCCTGTGTTGAGCATCTGCCCCCTGGTGGTCAGTATGTGTCATGCCTAATGGTCGGACAGTTGAATGGACAGTTAGCCTTTTATATATATAGGTTCCTCAAAACATGTTTGAAAATGGAACAGGATACTTGACTGTTTTATTGTGTGAGCAGTATCGTATTTTGAATAAGGAGTTTGTTGACATTTTCTTATGATATATCGACACATGGTAATACCTGGAAGTTGAGAAAAGGAAGCTACAGAAGTTGTAATAAGTTCTTATCAAGCTTGATTCTTTCTTGGGTAAGATGTTTTAGAACTACTCAATCCCACATCCTTCATCATACCATCCCTTGTTGCCTTTGAGATGCAAGTCATGTTTGAGTCCTTCTGGCATGTACCCAGCAAAGGTTTGAATATGCAGTGGTAATCCTATTTCATGGAGGCCTGGATTTCCTCTAATGAGTGGCTTTTGCTCCAAAACTATCCACAGCTTTATCAAACTTAGAACTGCACTGCAGGCTGAGATTCTTACTATCAATACACAACCTTCCTTTCTCCTCTTCCCTGCGGGGATTAGAACAGCATTGTAGGTTTATCCCTTGCTCAGCTTCTTGTAGTTCACTTCCCATTTTCCCTCGAAGACATTTACCTCAATAAATCTCTTGTTCTTCTAATCCTATCTGCTTCTTGGGAAACCTATACTAACATAAATCAGTATATGTAGAGTGCCACGGCAGTCAGTTCATACTGGTTTTTGTTGTAATAAGCAAGAGATTATCATGATTTTTATTATGTACTGGTGGTGATGGATGGAAATATCCAAATTAGAGTGACATTTCAGAAATGGGTATAATAGGACCATGATTGAACTTAGGGGCTAAAATAAGGTTAGTTTGCCTAATTTCTTGCTTCTCACTCCCCACTTCACATACCACATTGATTTGTTTATAGTTCACTACAGACACCATAGTATCTCACAGTTCTTTACTCATTGTTACTTCCTAAAATATTATTCCACCACTCTCTTATGCCTTGCGTTTATATACATAGTAATGGGGGTAAACATACTGAGTTATAATCTATTTTTGTATCAGTTTCTTCTTTTCAATTCTAGATTTCTTTAATCATGAGATGATACTGCAGCTTCTTATAGGGGTCAATTAATCATTTTGTACTTTATTCAAAGAGCAGTGGAAAACCATTAGATGATTTTAAATGTAGAGGTAATATGCTGTGATTTTTGAGTTTCATAAAGATTATGTTGACTATGTTGGTTGGATGGGTTGGAGGAGTGCGAGAAAAATGGTTTGGGAGGCCTCTGAAGCCCAACTGCCTGGTTCTACCATTTATACTAGCTCCTTAACCTCTCTTTGCCTCAGTTTCTACATCTGTAAAATTGCAATGAAAATAATACTCCTTCAGAGTTGCTGTGAAGGATAAATGAGTTAAAACAGCTTAAAATAGAATCTGGCACATATTGAGCAGCCAGATGTTACCTGTTATGCTATTACTTAACAAATATTTGTATGCTTACTGCATTCCAGACACTGGTCCAGATACCACTATTAAGCTGAATTAAACAAATGACAAAAGCAAGTTCAAATTAATATTTAGCCTGGCTGGCGTGGGCTCAG
Source organism: Pipistrellus hanaki (assembly GCF_964339955.1). Classification (NCBI taxonomy): domain Eukaryota; kingdom Metazoa; phylum Chordata; class Mammalia; order Chiroptera; family Vespertilionidae; genus Pipistrellus; species Pipistrellus hanaki. The sequence continues at coordinate 17,950,597 of NC_140511.1, forward strand.
TGGTTGAGGTTTGACCTATGAACCAGGAGGTCACAGATTCCCTGTCAGGGCACATGCCCTGGTTGCAGGCTCTATCCCTAGTGCGGGGTGTGCAGGAGACAGCCGATCAGTGATTCTCATTCATCATTGATGTTTCTATCTTTCCCTCTCCCTTCCTCTCTGACATCAATAAAAATATATTTTAAAAAGTTAATATGCAGACAGAACTTTGGGTTATAATGATGTTCCTTAGAATCTGAATATAAAACAAACACTTTGGCCATTATTATAATGTTACAATTCTGGAGGTGTTTTGTTTAGATTTCTTTGACATTTTTTATAGCAGGGACTCCAGAAGGTACTAAATAAATCACTAGGGAGCCTATTCCAAATAAAAGAATCTTCAATAAAAAATCCTCAATAGCTGAAACCAGTTTGGCTCAGTGGTAGAGCGTCGGTCTGCGGACTGAAAGGTCCCAGGTTCGATTCCGGTCAGGGGCATGTACCTTGGTTGCGGGCACATCCCCGGTAGGGGGTGTGCAAGAGGCAGCTGGTCGATGTTTCTCATTGACGTTTCTAGCTCTCTATCTCTCTCCCTTCCTCTCTGTAAAAAATCAATAAAATATATATTAAAAAATAAAATAAAATAAAAAAATAAATAAATTCTCAATAAATCCTGAATAAAAGACTACCCTCTTGTTATGTTTCCCTGTACTACAATTTAATAATTAAGAAATTTACTTTTAGGATATGTGTTAATCTTAAATATATTTCTGCAATGAATATCCTTTGGTTAAAAATATGTCAACTTGATAAGTTTAGAGTTTTTGTATACCAGTTTATGAGAACTTTCCTTTTTGTTTTTGTCTTTATCTTTTTTAACTAAAGGAGACACAATAGTAATTAATGTGTAAATACAATGAATGTGTAGAAGATTCACTATAATAGGATTTAAATTATTATTTTTTCAAAGCAATAGACTAATTTACATATATTGAATTAAAGAATTAATAGGATTTACTAGTATACTTGCTTTGCACAAGAAAATATTAATAGTAGTTCAGTTTGGGGAATGGGATTAAGAGATAGTATACTTTTTAAAAATATATATATTTTATTGATTTTTTACAGAGAGGAAGAGAGAGGAATAGAGAGAAACATCGATGAGAGAGAATCATGGATCAGCTGCCTCTGGCACACCCCCTACTGGGGATGTGCCCGCAACCAAGGTACATGCCCTTGACCGGAATCAAACCTGGGACCTTTCAGTCCGCCAAACCAGTTTCGGCAAGAGATAGCATACTTTTATAATTAAAAATATTTATGCAGCCCTAGCCAGTTTGGCTCAGTGGATAGAGCATCAGCCTGCGGACCAAAGGGTTCTGGGTTTGATTCTGGTCAAGGGCAGGCACCTTGGTTGCAGGCTCCTCCCCGGCCCCAGCCCTGGTCGGGGCTCATGCAGGTGGCAACCAATTGATGAATTTCTCTCACATCGATATTTCTCTCTCTCTCTCTCTCTTTCGCTCTCTCTAAAAATCAATGGAAAAAATATCCTCAGGTGAGGATTTAAAAATATATGTATATATTTATGCAGCCCAGGCCAGGTTGCTTGATTGGAGAATTATCCCATACACCAAAAGATTAGAGGTTCAATCCCCAGTCTGGGAAACGCATCAATGTTTCTCTCTCACATCACTTCCTCCCTCTCTCCCTTCTTCTATTTCTAAAAAATCAGTAAACATATTCTCGGGTAAGAAAAAAAAAATCTATATATATTATGCAATAACTAGCAGAGATTTAAAGAAAACAATGAATGATAAAGAAAATACAAACTAATGTGAGACAACTTACAAAACCTGTTTGGTTCATATGAATGGATTCTGTGGTCTATGGAAACTATAAAAACAGAACTTAACATGAGTTTTGTATTTGTTTTTGTTCCAGTGTTAATATTTGTTTACCTGCTTTATTTTTATAGGGATGTGCATGCAGTCTGTCTCTGGGATGATAAAGGCCCAGCAAAAATTCACCAGGCTTTAAAAGAAGATATTCTTGAGTTTATTAAGCAAGCACAGGCAGTAAGTTCCACTTTTTATATTATATTTGTTTTAAGGTTTTACTCAAAAAATATTATTAAAAAAATACTATAAATGTAGGACTTCCTGAAGTCATTTTAAATATTACATTGACTTGATGTATTTCTTAAATAAATTTTTAAATTAAATGATAATCGTTTGCTTCTTTTCCCCCCTTAGTGACATTTCTTTTAAGAGAGTACATTATTATCCTCAATTAAAAAATGCTGTAAACAACAAGTGAACAAACAAAACAAAGTTATAGACACAGACAACAATATGGTGGTTACCAGAGGGGAAAGAGGGTGGAGGGATGTTGAAGAAGGTAAAGGTGGTCAATATATGGTGACAGGAGACTAGACTTTGGGAGGTGAGCACACAATGCAATATACAGATAATGTATTATTGTACACTTGAAACTTTCATGGAGGTTATTAACTAATGTCACCGCAATAAATTTAATTGTTAAAAGCATAGATTTAAAAATTCAGTTTTTTATAGATCCTTTAGATGTGCCCCCACTACCATGTATTTTTAGCCATATGTCAGCTCACATAAATCTATTTTTTCTCACACTAATACCTCTTTTCAAACTGACAGTAGTTTTCTTCAAATTTCATCCATGTTGTTCCAAGTGGCATGACATTTTTTATGGTTGAATAATTTATTCTGTGTATGTACCACATACTCTTTCTCCATTCATCTCTCTATGGACATATAGGCTGTTTCCATATCTTGGCTATCTACACTAATAAAAGAGAAACATGCAAATTAACCATACTTCCACTATGCCCACCAGCCAATCAGGAGCAAGTATGCAAATTAACCCAACCAAGATGGTGACAGAGCTGGAGCCAGCAGGAGGCTTGGATTGTCCCCGGCAATGGAGGAAACCAAGCTTCCTGCCCGCTCTGGCCGGCCTTGGCCTCCACTCAAGGCTACAAAGTTTCAGTTATAGAAGATAAACAAATCCCAGATATTTGCTTCCAGCCTGCAGTTGGGAGCGAGCAGGCTGGCAGGCCAAGTGTTTAGGCACAATCGGGTGGGCAGGCAGGCAGGTGAGGGGTTGGAGGCAGCAGTTCCGGATTGCAAAAGGGATGTCCAACTGCCCAATACCTGTAAACTGGCAGTAGGACATCCTTCAAGGGGTCCCAGATTGGAGAGGGTGCATGCCGGTCTGAGGAACCCCCCTTCCCGTTCACAGATTTCATGCACCAGACCTCTAGTTGTAAATAATATTGCAGTGAACATGGGATGCATATAGTCCTCCCTCAGTTTCCACATTGGGTTGGTTCACAGATTCCTAGCAGATACCAAAATCCATGGATGCTCAAGTTCCTTAGTCCTCCCTTTGTATCTTTGGGTTCTGCATCTGTAGATTAAACCAATTACAGATGCAGAACCCATGAATACAGAGGGCTGACTGTATATTTTTTCAAATTAGTGTCTTTGTTTTCTTTGGATGAATAGAGGTAGAATTTCTGAATCATATGGTAGTTCTATTTTTTATTTTTTGAAGAGCCTTGATACTATTTTCCATAGTGGCTGTACTAATTTACATTCCCACCAACAGTGCACAAGGGTTCCCTTTTCTCCACATCCAACACTTACTTCTTGTCTTCTTGATAATAGCCATTCTATCAGGTGTGAAGTGGTATCTCATTGTGGTTTGGATTATCATTTCTGTGATGATTAGTGATATTGAACATCTTTTCATGTCCTATTGGTCATCTGTGTGTCTTCTTTGGGAAAAGATCTATTTGGATTCTCTGTCCACTTTTTAATTGGTTTTTTTTTTGTTTTGCTTTGTTTCTGCATTGCTATTGAGTTGTATGATTTTTTAAAAATCTATTTTGGATATTGACTCTTATCAGATATGATTTGCAAATATTTTCTCCCATTCAGTAGATTGCCTTTTTATTTTGTTGATACTTTCTTCGATGTTTGTAAGCTTTTTAGTTTGATGTACTCTTACATGCTTATTTTTGCTTTTTATACCAAATGCAAAAAAAAATACACTACCAACATTGAAGTCAAGGAATTTACTACCCGTGCTTTCGTTTAGGAGTTTTATGGTTTCAGATCTTAAATCCAGTCTTTAATCTATTTTGAGTTAATTTTTGTGTATGATGAAAGATGGTCAAGTTTTCTTTTGCCTGTGGCTGTCCAATTTTCCCAGCACCATTTATTGAAGAGCCTGTTCTTTTCCCCATTGTATATTGCTTTGGGGTTTATGCACATACTACATAATAATATAGTAATATGCAAATTAACCATCACTCTGCTACACCCACAAGCCACAGCCATCAGCCAATCAGAGAAAGTATGCAAATTAACCCAACATATATGTCAGTTAATTTGCATACTCAGAGGGAGGGAGGAGTGAAGACTGAAGACAGCATAGGAAGAGGGAGGGAAAGTGGAAAGCAAGGCGGCTGCGGCTGTTGGAGGGAAAGCATTAGCAGCGCACAGCGGCGGTGGCAGTGGCAGTGCTCACAGCCGCGGAGATGGTGGCGCAAGTGGCTGTGGGCACGGTGAGGCGGGCTGTCCACCTCAGTGGGAGAGGTGCGGGGGCAGGAGAGGTGGCAGTGGCAAAGGGAAGCTCTCCGGAAGTCTTGCAGGAATATTCCTGCAACAGGTCACTAGTTTTAACAATATTCTTCCAGGTCATGGGCACATGACCTGGTCATTTTTGTGCCTTCTTTAGTTTCTTCATCAATGTTTTGTAGTTTTCAGTGTAGGTCTTTCACCTTCCTGGTTAAATTTATTCTTAGGTATTTTTATTCTTTTTGATGCATTGTAAATATGATTGTATTCATAATTTCTCTTTCTGATAGTTTCCTATGAAACGAACAGTATAGAATAAATCTAATGGATTTTGGGGTTGTGATTTTGTATCCTGTAACTATACTGAATTTGTTTATTCTAACTATTTTTTTTGAAATAGATTTTATTGATTTTGTACAGAGAGGAAGGGAGAGAGATAAAGAGTTAGAAACATCGATGGGAGAGAGTCATCGATCAGCTGCCTCTTGCACACCCCCTACTGGGGATATGCCCGCAACCAAGGTACATGCCCTTGACCGGAATCGAACCCGGGACCCTTCAGTCCCCAAGCCGACGCTCTATCCATTGAGCCAAACCGGTTTCGGCTATTTTTTTTGTGTGGTATTGTTAGGATTTTCTATATGTAACATCATGTCATTTGAAAATAGCAAGTTTTTCCCCTTTCTTTTTAATGTGGTTGCTTTGTATTTCTTTTTCTTGCCTAATTGCTCTGGCTGGAACTTCCAATGTTGTGTTGAATAAATTGGTGAGAGTGAGCATCCTGTCTTGTTCCTGACCTTAGAGGAAAAGCTTTCAGCTTTCTCCATTGAATATGACATTAGTTGTCACTTATACACTTTATTATGTTTAGGTATTTTCTCACTATACCCACCTGGTTGAGAGCCTTGATCATATAAGGATGTTGAATTGTGTCAAATGTATCTTCAGCATCTACCAAAGTGACCATGTGATTTTTATCCATCCTGTCAACATGATGTTAACACATGGATTGATTTGCCAATGTTGAACCATTCTTGCATCACTGGAATAAATCCCACTTGATCATGGTGTATAATCCTTTCAATGTGCTGTAGAATTTGGTTTGCTAATATTTTCAGGTTTTTTGCATCTACATTTATCAGGGATTTTAGCCTGTCATTTTATTTTTTTGTGGCACTCTTGTCTAGTTTTAGAATCAAGGTAATGCTGGCCTTGTAAAATGAGTTTGGAAGTATTTTTTCTTTCTTCTATTTTCTGTAAGAATTTGAGAAGAATTTGGTACTAATTCTTCTGTAAATACTTGATAAAATTTACAAACGAAGCAATCTGGTCCTGGACTTTTGTTTTTTTGGTTGACTTTAAAAAATATATTTTTATTGGTTTCAGAGAGGACCAGACAGGGAGAGAGATAGAAACATCAATGATGAAAGAGAATCATTGATCAGCTGCCTCCTGCATTTCCCCCCCACCTTCTCCCTTCTTTTCCCCCCTCCCTTACCTCCTGCAGGAATCAACCCCACAACCAGGGCATGTGCCCTGATCAGGAATCGAACTGTGAACTCCTGGTCCATAAGTTGATGCTGAGCCATACCAGCTGGGCTGTTTGTGGACATTTTTTATTATTGATTCAGTCTCCTTACTAGTGATTGGTCTGTTCAGATTTCCTATTTTTTTATGATTCACTCTTGGTACACTGTATGTTCCTAGTAATCTATTCATCAGTTCTAGGTTGTCAGATTAGTTGACATATAACATTCATAGTAGTCGTATGACCCTTTGTATTTCTGTGGTATCAGTTGTATGTCTCCACTTTCATTTCTGATTTTGAGTCTTTTTTATTGGTAAGTGCATAAGTTTTTGTGAACATTTGTTGTACAAATATATTTATAGCAATATTATTCATGATAGCTAAAAGGTGAAAACAACCCAAATGTCTGTCAATGGACAAAAATGAACAAAATATAGTACTTTGATAAAATAAAGTAGTATTTAGCCATAAAAAGGAATATAATATGGACACATACTACAACCGGCAAATATATAGACACAGAAAGTAAATTAGTGGTTGTTTAAGGCTAGGAAGGGGTAGGAGAGGGGAGAGATAAAGGGGAAGATAAAGTGATATTTTTACAGGTTTTTTTTAAATGACATTATTGACATAGAGCATTTTATTAGTTTCATATATATGCCATAATGATTAGATATACATATTGTGAAATCATAAGTCTATGTGAACATATTTTAGTTTTCTCTTGGATATATATTTATGTTTTAATTTCTTTTGGGTATAAGATAGTTTATGCTACAAATATTTTAAATTTATAGCATAAAAATGTTCTAGTATTCTTTAAAGTACCTGTATTTCAAATTGTTACAATTCTCTTTTGTTTTGTTTTTTCCAGCGAGTACTAAGCCATCAAGATGATACAGCTTTGCTAAAAGCATATATTGTAGAATGGCGAAAGTTCTTTACACAATGTGATATTTTACCGAAGCCTTTTTGTCAACTAGAGATTACTTTATTGGGTAAACAGGGCGGCAATAAAAAATCAAATGTAGAAGATGGTATTGTTCGAAAGGTAAGTTTTCCCACCTTTTTTCTAATATTCTTCAGGAAAGATGATCTAAAGACTTTAAAAAAAAAATATATATATATATATATGTGTGTGTGTGTGTGTGTGTGTGTGTGTGTGTAGATGTATATATCTATATCTAGATAGATACATAGATACATAAATATTTTAGAGGCCTAGTGCACGAAATTCGTGCATTGGGTGGGGGAGAGGGTGTCCCTTAGTCCAGCCTGTACCCTCTCCAATCTGGGACCCCTCGAGGGATGTCTGACTGCCCATTTAGAGATCAGGCCTAAGTGGGCAGTTGGACATCCCTCTCACAATCCAGGACTGCTAGCTCCCAACTGCTGGCCTGGTTGCCTGCCTGATTTCCCCTAACTGCTTCTGCCTGCCAGCCTGATCACCCCCTAACCACTCCCCTGACAGCCTGATTGACACCTAACTGCTATCCTGCTGGCCTGATTGCCCCTAACTGCCCTTCCCTGCCCACCCCGTTACCCCTAACTGTTCTCCCCTGCTGGGCTGGCTGCCCCCCACTGCCCATCCCTGCAGTCCTGGTTCCCCCCAACTGCTCTACCCTGCAGGCCTAGTCTCCCCCAACTGTCCTCCCCTGCAGTCCTGGGTTCCCCCCAACTGTCCTCTCCTGCAGGCCTGGTCCCTCTAACTGTTCTCCCCTGCCAGCCTGGTGGCCCCCAAATACCCTCCCCTGCAGGTCTGATCTCTCCCAACTGCCCTCCCCTGCTGGCCTGATCACCCACAACTGCCCTTCCCTACTAGCCATCTTGTGGCGGCCATCTTGTATGTTGGAGTGATGGTCAATTTGCATATTACCTCTTTATAGGATTTTTTTGTTGTTGATTACAGAGAGGAAGGGCAAGAGAGGGAGAGAGAGAGATTAATATCAGTGGAGAGAAAGAACCACTGATTGGCTGCCACCTGCACACCCCACACTGGGGATTGAGTTTGCAATCCGGGAATGCACTCTGACCAGGAATCAGACCGTGACCTCCTAGTTTATAAATTGACACATAACCACTGAGCCTAGACAGATTTGAAAACTTTTGGCAGTAATTTACATATTAAGTGGGTTTTTCTGCTTCACATATAAATTCCTTTCTAGCTCTTGCTGGATTTTATTGAATAATGTTTTTTCCCATTTTTAGTTTCAATTTTCTTTCAGCTTTTTATGTGGTGTTAAGCTTTTGATCTGTGTTTCAAATATTACCTTCCTTGCTTTTCCTTTCACTTTCTCCTTTTCCTAATTTTATCTTCGAGATTTTATTTTCTTTTTCTGTATTTACCTAATTGTGGCTAAATATTTTGCATTATTTGTAGTTAAAAGCACTGTGCCCAGTAATAACTCCTGATTTATTGGAAAAAGCTAAGCTCTGAAATTGGAGTCCCACATATCCCTTTCAGCTCTTTAATCAGCTCTGACCTAACCTCTGTGTCCTCATTTATCGTGTGTTTTCCTACTTGTGAGAGTCACATTAAACCAGTTTTGAAAAGTTAAATAGGCAATTTGAACTTTAAACCAGCGTTTTTCAACCGCTGTTCCGCGGCGAGATGTTGCCTGGTGTGCCGTAGGTGCAGACAAGACAAGAATTTTATAATTTTTCACTATTTTGTTTACTTAATATTTCATAATAAAGTAATTATAAAATACTTTCTTTGTGTTTATTTGATTCCTATTCAAGAGAATTACTTTATATATAGTCAATATAGGCACAGAGTTAAATTTTTTAACATTTTCTAATGGTGGTGTGCCTCGTGATTTTTTTCATGAAACAAGTGTGCCTTTGCCCAAAAAAGGTTGAAAAACACTGCTTTAAACAACTCTCACTTCTTGTTGCAATGTTATAGCAACAAAATCCAGCTTTCAAACATTCAGGTAATAGCCTGGTCATTATTGCCCTAACCTTACAAATGCTGACAAGATTACTGTAAATTGAGATATATTTACTGGTAGAAATATCTTCAGTGGTAGAAGTAACTGCAGTATGAGACATTATGACCACCACCCCAAAAAAAGAAAAAAAACACTTCTGGATGGTTTTTAATTTGCAGTTTCATAATCTTATTCACTCTTGTTTTTTGTTTTTTGTTTTTTTTTTTGTTATTTCTTTAATTTTTACTGTTCTCTACAGATTGTAGGAATCAGCATCACTTAATGATTAAGAGCATAGAGTCTAGAACTACAGTTGTTGGATTCAGGTTCCAGTGTTGCCACTATGAGCTATGTAAATATGGGAACATCAGCTTTCCTCTCTGTGTCCCAGGTTCCTCATATCTAAAAGGAGATAATAGTACCTATGTTATCTTATATCTAAGTTGTGAGGATTAAATGAATTATATGTGGAAAGAATTTAGAGCAGTGCTAGGTACATAGTGAATGTTATGTAACTATTATTCTCGTTATTGCTGCTGCTGCTGCTGCTGCTACTATTAATATGCTAGAGACCCAATGCACCAAGATTCGTGCAAGAATAGGCTTTCCCCTGGCTGCCAGCACCGCCTTCACTCTGGCGGGAGCCGAATTTCTGCCTTGGCTCTTGCCCAGAGCTGCCTTTCTGCCTTCCCACACTTCCCAGAGGCCTGGAGCAGCTGCGGCGGTGTGGAATACCTATGTTCCGCCCCACCCTCAGCCTCTCAGTGCTAACATATGCAAATTAACCCATGATCTTTGTTGGGTTAATTTGCATACTCACTCCTGATTGGCTGGTGGGCGTCGCAAAGGTATGGTCCATTTGCATCTTTCTCTTTTATTAGTGTAGATTCTTGAGCCCTGACTGGGGATCAATCCCTCAACCTTGGCTCATTGGGTTGATGCTCTAACCAACTGAGCTACTCAGCCAGTTCCAAACCAGTATTTCTGAAATTCAACATTGGAGCTTTACGGAACTAACGTTTAATTTTTTGCAACCAGTTAAAGTTTATATTATTATTTTCATTATTTTATAGATGGAAAAGCAGGTAAATAAGTAAAAGGGCTGGAATTCAAATTTAATTATGTTTGATTTTTTTTCCCCCTTTGGTTGTGCATATTTTAATCACTTCTGATAAAGAATAAGGTCAGTCTATGCCCTGATCAGTTTGGCTCAGTGGATAGAGTGTCAGCCTGCAGACTCAAGGGTCCCAGGTTTGATTCAGGTCAAGGGCACATACCTTGGTTGCGGGCACATGCAGGGTTCAGCTGATCGATGTTTCTTAACTCTCCCTCTCCCTTCCTCTCTATAAAAAAATCAATAAAATACATATTAAAAAAAAGAATAAGGTCAGTCTAAAACTAAATATTGCATACCACACCAAACTTTACCATAAGCAAAAGTAATGATTTCAAACAGAAAAAATAGCACTATTAGTAATAGTAATATATATAAATTATAACTTTTTAAAATAGTCCACAAATTTTACTTTTTTTTTTTTTCATTTTCCACATAATTAAATTTTGATGTTTTAACAGTTAGTTATCTTGGATTCTAAAACACATATTCTTTACCATTAATTGCCTTATATTCTTTACCACATGTAAATATACTGATTCCCTGAAGGATTCAAGTGAATGTAGGACTAAGAATTTGATTTCCTTTTTTAGTATTTGTACTTAATTTTTTAACCCTATTTCCGTTGTCAAAATGCTCACTCCTATCTTTCTGAGATTCACACTCATCTCAACCTCAACTTATCTGAACTCCAAGCTCCATTCCCCCAAATAAAAGAAAGTGCTCCTTTGCTCCCACTGGGGAAAAAAAATTGTGGATAGGTGGTACTTTGTGTATTAATAATTGAAATGAATTGTGCATTTTGTTCTCTTTTTCTTAGCTCATGCTTGATACATGGAATGAGTCCATCTTTTCAAATATAAAAAACAGACTCCAGGATAGTGCAATGAAGCTGGTACATGCTGAACGGTTAGGAGAAGCTTTTGATTCTCAGCTGGTCATTGGAGTAAGAGAATCCTATGGTATGCTCTGAACTTTTATGATCATACTTTCCTTTGCATGCAAATTCTAAGACAGTCATAGAGTAGTACTAGCAAAAGTATCTTTATTAGCACAAGTAACATCAACTTTTAGTGCCAAATGCTTTTCCAAGTACACAAGAGGTATTTATTCTGCTTTAAAGTAACCTACAAAAATTAATGTTTGAGTGGTGAATACTTACTTTGTCCATCTCATTTATTGGTTGGTGAATCTTTTTAGCAACTTAAATTAGAGAAGTATGGATTTGAATCTAAAGTTTGGACTTTTCTAAATTTTACTTCTGGAATTTTGAAATAGTCTTCTTATAGGGATCAAATTGTTATCATCTTACCCATATACTATTCACAAGATTAATTTTAAATACTATTTTCCTTACCCAGTTAGTGGTACACCATGCTAAATGCAGGTTACTTAGCCTGAGATCTGAGGCTCTCCACAACCACTTACCCTTACCTTCAATTAACCTTAAAAATCCACTCAGACAATCTAGTCATTATACTTTTGTATATATTTTTTTTAATTGATTTTTTACAGAGAGGAAGAGAGAGGGTTAGAGAGTTAGAAACATCGATGAGAGAGAATCATCAATCAGCTGCCTCTTGCACACCTCCCACTGGGGATGTGCCTGCAACCCAAATACATGCCCTTGACCGGAATTGAACCCGGGACCTTTCAGTCCGCAGGCTGATGCTCTATCCACTGAGCCAAACTGGCTTTAGCTAGTCATTATATTGTACTTTGACTCGACCTTGTGCTTTTCTACTTCTAAATTTTTTTTTTTTTTTTTTTTTTTTTTTTTTTTGCTTACTTTAGATAGACCTAGCTATGTAAATCCTAGTTTATTCCTTAAAACTCATTTCAAATCTCATTTCTTTTGTGAATGGTGTCTTGATCCAGTTAGAAGTCAGAGTCTTTCCTATTCAAAATAAAATATCATATTCTCTATGGTGTTTGTTGCTTTGTGCTGTTAACGTTTAAGTTTTTTATACAGAACATTTTGTCCTATTTATTTTTATGTTATCTTGAACATTGTCAGCCCCTTGTACATAATGACTGCTCAATATTTGTTATTTCATTTATGGTTCTCAAAATAGTGATGCTAATCATAATTAGAGTAAAATTTTATTTTCTGTTTTTCAGTTAACCTTTGTTCTAATCCTGAAGATAAGCTTCAAATTTATAGGGACAATTTTGAGAAGGCGTATTTGGATTCAACAGAGAGATTTTATAGAACACAGGCACCCTCATATTTACAACAAAATGGTGTACAGAATTATATGAAATATGTAAGTCGGAACTTAGTATAAGTGCTAATTTGAGCTATTCACTTGATATTCTTAAAATGATTGCTATTTTGCCTCTGGACAGGCAGATGCCAAATTAAAAGAAGAAGAAAAACGAGCACTACGTTATTTAGAAACAAGACGGGAGTGTAACTCTGTTGAAGCAGTAAGTAGTTTTGTAACTGTATATTCTATGGGATTGTTTGAAGTACAGTAGCCCAGGGATGGCAAATATATACTACACATAACATGATTTGTCTTTTCTCTGACTCTGACCATTACTAATGGATTGTAATACTTTTGCAATGAGCCAAAGCACAGCTTTAATAGACACCTTATTTAGAACACATTGGTTTTCAGAGCTTACGTGCAAGATAAAGTCTATTTGCCATCCTTGCTCTAGACTTTTTACTGTATTAAATGTACTTAATTTTTTTTTAATGAGTCTCCTTTATGATGTGTTATGGATATCTAAAGTTAACCCTTTTAGTGACTATCATGTGGCAAATAAAATATACTCCCTAAAGATACAGTTGATTCTCATTATTCGCAGAGATTATGTTTTATAAAGTGGCTGTGAACACTGAATTAGTGAGTACTGAATCGTTACTGCTGGGGGATATTTCCTCTTCTTATGGGAGGATGTTTTCAAACTTCATCTTGTTATGAGATAAAACACTATTTGATAAGTGAACACCAGTCTTTTATATTATTTCTTTTAATTTATATTGTATGCTCCTTGTTTTAAAAAAAAAAAAAAAACTGCTCTGAGGTATTAGCTGTGCTACATATCAGTTCTGGGTGTTTTCTTTCAATGGAGAGTGACTTTAGTGTACTTTAATAAGGAAAATATAGCAGTAATATTTCCTCCAGTTCCTTTCAGTCTATGGAGCCTGGGAATTAGGGGTAGATTTACATTCAAAGAAGTAATATTTCAGTTTGCCTACAACCAAACCTTTTCACTGATTTTTTTTCCTTCTAACTTTTCTTTGGCTTCTTTCATCTTGAATAATAGTCATGCTTATTCTTTGTTCATGAGTTGGGTTGGATCTTTTACCCTCTTGTTTTTTTGTTTTTGTTTTGTGTTGCTTTTCATAATGTGCAGTATATTTCCTTTTTCAAAGGTTAAAATAACTTTGCTATTGGCCAAGAAAGGGGGCTAGCTAACTTATGGTTGTTCTATAGAAGTTTTCTATGGAAATTTAAAGCTGGCTAGGGCTTCATTAAGGGGCAGGGAAGGCCATTGAAGGTTTGTTAAATAAGTTTGCCATGCTCAGAGTTATCCCTCGGGAAGATGAATGTAGTGACAGTATGAAAGTTCAGTTGGAGTGGGGAAGAGCTGGGCATCAGGAATAAGGAGGTTTTACAGTAATTCAGGGAAGGTATTAGCAGTACCATGTAGGGTTATAGCAATGGAATGGGAAGGATAGGTTAAAGATTGCCCGTGGAGGAATGTTGTATCATTTGGGTGGGGCTAGATATTGGACAGAATTGAGTCCATTTTGTTTCTGAGGTTTTGACTTGGGAGAATTGTGCTGCTACAGAGATCAGGTATAAGAATAAATCTTAGTAGTAAGGGAGAAATGTGAGTTCAATTAGAGCGATTTTACTATTTTAAGTTTATGTGTCCATTTCATCTAGGTGGAGAATGTTACAGTTTCATATGATAGGATTGTTCTGTTTTTCTACTCTAGTTTATATAGCTTAATTAGAGAATATCCATATTAACATGGAAATTCAACTATAACAGTCTGACTGAGAGAGAATCAGAGACAGCAAGAAAAACAGAATGAGAAAGGTAGAGATAAACCAAATACACATGACAGCCTGAAAGAACAGTTCAGTCCTCCTTTCTACTTTGTTTGTTTTGTTAATCCTCAGCAGAGGATATTTTTTTCCCCATTGATTTTTAGAGAGAGTGAAAGGGAGGAGAGAGAGAAACATCAGTGAGAGAGAAACACATCAATTGCCGGCCCAGGGATTGAACCTGAAACCCAGGTATGTGCCCTTGACCAGGAATCAAACCCGCAAAGCTCCAGTCTTTAACCGCTAAGCACACTCACCTGGGCTCTCCCTTTGTACTTTTAACAAATACACACACACACACACACACAGAAAAAACTTGAAATAGGAGATGTGAATTTGTTCTTCCAGTTACCAAATAGTGTGAGCATCTCAACAACTAAATGATTCTAGAATTCAAAGTCTTTTTATTATTTTTCAACAAAGACACTAAATGCAATATAGCTTGCTTTCAAAGAAACCTTCTATCATGTCCCCTCTAAAGAGCGATTACTATCTCTTTCTGCATTATCACTCTCCTAACTTTTTACAACAGAGATTATAGCAAAATTTGGTGCAGAGGAGACATCAAGCAACAGAATTTTAGAATTAATTATGACATTGGGAATGTAAGACTTAATGCAGATGTATTACTATATTATATACCTTACTGAACTAAAGCCATTATACTATATAATATTTACTATAATGTCTGTTAATTTACATTTTTTGTTTTCAAAGAGAAATAATGTGTTAGCATGATGTTGTACTGGAAGAAACAGAAAACAAAAAAATCACTCAAGTCCTAGGTTCTAATCCTATATAGTAAGAGAAGAATATGCTAATTATCCATTATGCCCTGAGGCATAATGACCAGATCACAGATCTGCAAGAGGGTGGGACAGAAAACTACAAGCAGGTGGCTGAGAGCTACAGGAGGGGGTAGGGCAGCAAGCTATTGTGGGGTGCAGGGGGAGCTACAGGAGAGCAGGCCAGTGGGTGCAGCGGGTGGAGAGCTACAGGAGGGTAGCAGTGACCTATTGGCACACAGATTTGTGCTCAGGGTTTCTAGTTTAATATAAGTAAAGTATAGCCCTAGCCAGTTTGGCTCAGTGGATAAGGCATCAGCTTATGGACTAAAGGGTCCCAGGTTCAATTCCCATCAAGGGCACATGCCCAGGTTACAGGCTCAATCCTCAGTTGGAGACATGCAGGAGGCAGCCTATCAATGAGTCTCTCTAATCATTGATGTTTCTATCCTTCTCCTCTCCCTTCCTCTCTGAAATCAATAAAAATATTTAAAAATATATATATATAAATGTAAACACTATTATTTGAATAGCTAGTAAGAAACAAGCCACTTTCCATACTAAAAACTATTAGAAACAGACTTACTGTCCTAAATTTTCTCTTAGAGGAATTATCAGTGATCAGAACACGTTATGCTATATCTTCATTGATACTAATTTTGTCTATACTTATATATTAGGCTATTCTTATTAATGGAGGACAATTATATGGTCAGTCATATGAGACTACACAAAAATGCACACCAGAATTTAAGATTGAAGTAGGTACATTTTTGGTACTTGTATTTTCTTCTAAAAATTAGCAAATTATTATGGTTTATGATTCACCTTCTTTAAATTTAGTTAGCATGGGTCACTCTTCTAAACTTGATTAGTTTTCAATATATGCAGAAAAGAAGTTTCTGGACTGTATTCTGTATAATAGAACAAGTCTCACATAGGTAGTACCCAGTTGTGAGGCCAGGCCTAATGAAGGCCAGAGTACATTTCAAGTGCTCCTAAAGTGCTTAGCAGCTTACTCATTTTTTCATGGTTTATAAGAGTTTTATTTCATTCTTTTGGTTTATTCCAAGCATCTAATTGTCATTTGTAAATGATGTTGCTTCATTTTTTCTAATATTAATACCTTCTATTTCCTTCAATGAATTAAATCTAATATTAAATGGTTAATTTTAGAAAAATGTTAATAGTTTTGGAGATCCTTGTCTTCTTCTAATCTTTAATGGGAATGCTTCTAAATTTTCACTGTTAAACATGGTAGTGTTGTTGTTTTTTTGCATGGTGTATGCATTTTTATTATATTGAGTATTCACTTATCTTTTCCTTAAGAATATTATCAGGCTCTTCTACTTTACCTTATAGGAGAGCAACTTAGCACCACCCAGATCCACTTAGACTCACAGTTCTAATAAGCTTGATTATCTTTGGATGGGTCTGGAGCAAAAAATCAGCAGTATATTAGTGAAAATGGGTAAGAGGCTTCAGAGCTGTGCTCCTGAAGAGGTATTATTGACAGCAAAAAGAGACCCCCAAAGTAAGAAAAGACCAAGGAAAAAATTTTAAACCAAAATAACTTAACTTTTTTCTATGGCTATTAATATTTTAGGTGATAGTCCAGCATACCTTGGAGTTCCTTGAGAGCATTCAGTTAGTATTTATTATGCACCTGAACCATATCAGGCCTTGTGCTAGTTGGGAAAATAAGATAGACCCGTTTCCTATTTTAGGAGTAACCCTGGAGTAAAATGGGTTGTTTATATAACAGAGTATTGGAATAGAGTTACTGATGGTGACCAGCATCTTCTCACAATGACTGAGTACTCGGGGAGACAGACACAGTGTGTTACAGTGGTCGGGGCATTCATATGGAACTAGGTGAGGATTTGAATTCCACTGTTGTCAGTATACCAGCCGTGTGTCCTTTGGCAAATTATTCAACCTCTGTAATCTTTGTTTTCCCAACTGTACAGTGGGATAATACCGACTTAGGTTATCAGAGTATAATAAAATAACTATATAGAAAACATTTAAGCACTTGTGTCTGGCATGTTAGTTTTTACTGTTAGGGCTCTGGTTTGGAGAAAGTTGCTTACTGATTCTAAGAAAGAAACTAGTTACTGTCTGTAAAAAAATTGATAAAGCTGAATTAGAACTAGGTCATAGTAATAAATTATTATCTTTAAAGTGGGTAGTTAATAATTATATCTTAGTATATTAAAGGTGGTATCCAAAAAGTAAAGGTGAACTAGTCTGACTATTCATTGTTCTGTGTAAAGGGTTACTTGTGTAAATAGTTTAGAAATGAAGCAAGCACTACTACTTAAAATGTGAAAGAAAGAAAGAAAGAAAGAGAGAGAGAAAGAGAAAAGTCTAAACCAAGCTAGAAAATTCAAGAGAAATTAATTTTGAGAATAACCTACTACACATGGAATAAATTAATTCTTGAATACATTATAGATATCCATGTATGGTTAAAGACCTAGTTGATAATCAAAATGTAGAACCTTAAAGTGGAGAAACAGGATAATTTTTAGTTCAAACTTCTCTTTTATACCTGAGGCAAAGCAAATTATTACTTATACAGAATTATATAACTAATGGAAATCAGAACTATTCTTGTTGCTTCTTACTAAATTTCAGTGAAGTAGAATTGTTGAAATTGAATACCACTAAGAGAAGACTACTATATCACTTAGCCTGCCTCTCCCACCCTTCATTTTCGACAGTTACTGAGTGCCTGCTGTGTTTTATGGCAGGCATCATCTTTGAAGAGTTTTGCTATAGAGGAAGGTAAATCATCAAGTACATTGATAGTTAAAGTGTTTCACCTTGCAGACCTCTGGGGAGAGATTGCTTTGGATTTAGAAGTTGTGCTCATCTCAGGCAAAATACAGGAGTGATGGCATATGGCAAAAAGGTTTTTTCTTCACGGAAGCTAGCGAAAGGAGACAGAAAGGGAATACAAGGTGAGAGAGATGGCTTATCACTGTTCTTTCATTCAAGATGTATTTTTCAAATAACAAGAATATATTCAGGGTTGACTGTATATAGTATTTTGAAAATGATGGGGAAGAAATACAAAAGAGGAATATCATGGTCTCTGTCTTCCAAAAACTTACCCTCTTGTTAAAACAAAACTCATTGAAATAAGGAGAGAACTATGAAGCAACCTTCTTTTCTTCTTTTTTCCAACATAGAATAGAATTCTAAAGATTTTTCAACACATAGGGATCTATCCTATAATCTTTCTTTTGTAAAGAAAAGCTTTGTTATAAGAGTTTTCAAATATTTATAAAATTTGGGAAAAATAATATAATGAACCCAGCCCACCATACCCAGTCCCCAGATTTAATAATGTTCATCATTTTGTCTTATTTGCTTAGTTGATCCCTCTTTTATTCTTTCTTCCCTCCCTCCCTTCCTTCCTCTTTCTTTCCTTTCTTCAGATATGCTATGCTTCCCATTCTCTATTTTTTTTTTTAACTTATGACATCATGCATTTTTTACTCTAAACCAAGCATATCAAGCTTGTAGCCGGTGGGCCCGCATGCCTTGACCGAAAATTTAACGCGTTTACTCTAAATCCTTCTGTAACGTTTTTAATACCTGTATATTTTTTATCACATGTATATGTGTGTTAGTATACCTAACCAATCCTCTGATAATGGGTACTTTAATTATTATTCATCATCCTATATAATAAAAGGCCAGTATGCAAATTGACTGAATCGCCAAATGACCAGTTGGTATGACGCGCACTTGACCACCAGGGGGCAGATGCTCAATGCAGGAGCTGCCACATGGTGGTTGGTTGTGCACTCCCACAGGGGGAGCACTGCTCAACCAGAAGCCGGGGCTCACGGCTGGCAGGTGGGGAGCCTCTCCCGCCTCCGCAGCAGCGCTCAGGATGTCCAACTGACAGCTTAGTCGGACATCCTCTGAGGGCTCCCAGACTGCAGGAGGACACAGGCCAGGCTGAGGGACTCCACTCCCCCAATGCATGGTGGTGATATGTAGCCTTTTGTCTGGGAAGCCCTTTATTTCACCTTCTATTTTGAATGGTAGCCTTGCTGGATATAGCAATCTTGGTTTCAGATCCTTCTTTTCATTACCTTGAATACTTCATGCCATTCCCTTCTGGCCTGTAGAGTTTCTGATGAGAAATCAGTTGACAGCCTTATGGGAGCTCCTTTGTAGGTAACAAATTGCTTTTCTCTTGCTGCCTTTAAGACTCTCTCTTTGTCTTTAATTATTGGCATTTTAATTATGATATGTTTGGGTTCTTCTTGCTTGGGACTCTTTTTGCCTCCCGTACCTATGTGACTTATTCCTTCACCAGGTTAGGGAAGTTTTCTGTTATTATTTCTTCAAACACATTCTCTATCCCTTGCTCACTTCCCCTTCTGGCATTTCAAAGATGCAAATATTGTTACGTCTCATGTTGTTCCACAGCCCCCTTAAACTGTCCTATTTTTAATTGTTTTTTCTTTTCGGTTCTCTGATTGAGTGATTTTATTCTACCTTATCTTTTAATTTACTGATCCAGTCCTCGACTTACCCTAATTTGCTATGTATTCTTTCCAGTGTATTCTTTATTAGTACTGTGTCTTCATAGTTACTATGTCGTTTCTCATGCTGTTGAGCATCTTTGCCATCATTATCCTGAACTCTGTGTCTGATAAATTTTTTATGTTGTTTCTTTTATTTCTTCTTCTGAAGAATTCTCTTATTCTTTCATTTGGCACTTTTTTGCCTCCCCACTTTGGTGTGTGACTGTATATTAGGTAGATATGCTATGCTTCCCATTCTCTATTTTAGACAGTGTCAGATACTGGCTCTGAGTATCAGCACCCCACAGCTTGTGGCTCCCTCTGCTGGGACTGAATTCCTTTGGAAAGGATCAAAATGTGCACCAAGACCTGCTTTTCCAAGCCCTGGGCCCCAAATAGATCAGGCATACTCAAAGCTTCTAGATCAGTGGTTTTCAACCTTTCTAATGCTACAACCCTTTAACACAGTTCCTCATGTTGTGGTGACCCCCAACCATAAAATTATTTTCATTGCTATTTCATAACTGTAATTTTGCTACTGTTAATGAATCGTAATGTATATATCTAAGTTTTCCAATGATCTTAGGCTCTACAACAGCGGTTCTCAACCTCATGATCCACAGGTTGAGAACCACTATCAGGGTCGCCTAACCATTGGAAAACACAGATATTTACATTACAATTCATAACAGTAGCAAAATTATAGTTATGAAGTAGCAACGAAAATAATTTTATGGTTGGTGTCACCACAACATGAAAAACAATATCAAGGGTCGCAGTATTAGAATGGATGAGAACCACTGCTCTAGCGCAAGCATGCCAAATTCATGGCCTGTGGGCTGCTTGCGGCCCACAATGAATATTTTTGCAGCCCAGCCAATATAACGGTATGTGAGAAAACATTAATTTTATCATTGCTCTTGTTCTGTTTTATACTCTACTTTTGAAATAAACCTACATTTCTGTGAAAATTAAAGCTTATGTTTTTTTGCAGCCCACATAAGCTTAAACCTGTTTATTTGGCCTGTGTTAGCCTTTGAGTTTGATATGCTTGCCCTAAAGACCCACCTCTGCCTGCAGTTTGATTATATTCATTCTTTTTAAAAATATATATTTTATTGATTTTCTACAGAGTGGAAGGGAGAGGGATAGATAGTTAGAAACATTGATGAGAGGGAAACATTGATCAGCTGCCTCCTGCATACTCTCAACTGGGGATGTGCCTGCAGCCAAGGTACATGCCCTTGACTGGAATCAAACCTGGGACTCTTCAGCCTGTAGGCCCTCTATCCACTGACCCAAACCATTAGGCCTATATTCATTCTTGATTAGTTCCAGGCTATCAACACAGCTGAGAGGTTTTCGGACTGGGTGGGACAATTGATTCTGCCTGCAGGCTTATTGTTCCTGAGGCCCATTAATCTCTTAATTGGCCTCAGAAACTCCACAAGGTGGGACAAGAAGTTTTCTAGTAGGGTGGGGCAACTGCCTCCCCCTAGGGCCTAGGCAAAAACTCACTGGATAGCAAAGGTTCACCAGAGAAAGATGTCCTCCAAAGGGTGAGAGAACGATTCAGCACAGGAAAACTGAGTGTCTACCTTCGGAGCTCTAACCTCAAAGCCCCCAACCCTGGTTTCTGCTCTCACACCTCCTGTCCACTCTGTCCTCCCTCTGCTGAAGCCCAAGATGGGTGGCCGCACACACAGTGTTGTACATTGGCCCTTTAAGAGGGTGACTGCATTTCCAGACATCTTTACCAGGCAGACAGCAACCTTGTTCCTTCCCACAGCCAGATATTATGTGGGCACCTTTCTCAGTTCTGGTGCTCTGGGCTGGGTAGATCAGTTTTGGGTTTAGATCCCAGAGTTCTCAGTGGGAATCCCCCACAGCTGAGATATCCCTCCAGAATTTCAGCTGCTGTCTATGTGAGCCTGGTCAGCCCTTTTGTATCTTCATACTTCCTACTAGTCTCTATGTGGTCTCCACCTTCTGTACTTGGTTATTGGATTTCTCTTCAGCTAGTCTTCAGTTGATTATTCAGGATGGTTTTTTTGTTTGTTTCTTTGTTTATTGTATTTTCAGTTTGGTCCTGGGAGCATATTAGGTTATCTTCTACTTATACTGCTGCCATTTTGGAATTAGGCCCACTGACCTACCTATATATATTTTTTAAATATATTTTTATTGATTTTACAGAGAGAAAGGGAGAGGGATAGAGAGTTAGAAACATCAATGAGAGAGAAAAATCAATCAGCTGCCTCCTACATGCTCCCTACTGGGGATCGAGCGAGCAACCAAGGTACATGCTCTTGACTGGAATCAAACCCGGGACCATTCACTGACTCTCTATCCACTGAGCCAAACTGGCTAGGGTGTGTTTTAACATCATTATGCATAAATTTTTCTCACATGTAGCATTCTCTTGGAATAAAATTTCCTGGAAATGAGAAGGCTAATGCAAAGAGTATGTACCTTTTACAAATTGGTACATAATACCAAACTTTATCTTTAGAAACATTATAGTAATTCTTATTCCCATCACCAGTATGCTTGTTTATTTTTGCTGATCTTGATTTTGTCACTCTATTTATTTTGCCAATCTCTTAGCATCAAAGAGTTTTTTACATTCATATATAAAATTATTACACACAATCAGGTGCACTATCAGGGCTGGGGAGGGACCTCGGGAGGGCTCCAGGGTGTGTCCAGCCCATCTTGCCCAGTCCTGATTGGCTGGATCCCAGCAGGAAGCTAACCTACTGGTCAGAGCATCTGCCTCCTGGTGGTCAGTGTGCGTCATAGCAACTGGTCCAACAAATGGTTGGGCACTTAGCATTTTAGGCATTTATTATATAGGATTTATATTTCTTCTTTTGGGTGTCCAAGCTAATCTTTTAAAAACATCACTAGAGGTCCAGCATACAAAATTAGTGCTCTGGTAGGATCCCCAGGCCTGGCCAGCAATCAGGGCCAATTAGGGCCTTCCTTGATTCCGTGCTGCCACCTGGTGGCCAGCGCATGTCATAGCGAGTGATCAAACTCCTGATCAAACTCTCAAGGGGACAATTTGAATATTAGGCTTTTATTTTTTTCCCCATTGTTTTATTCTAAACCATAGTGTCATAGCCCTGGCGGGGTTGGTGGCTCAATTTATTGAAGCATCATCCATACACCCAACAGGTTGCTGGTCTGATTTCCAGTTAGGGTACATTTGTAGGAAGGGTCAGTGGCACATACGGGAGACAACCTGATTACTGTTTCTCACATTCTCTCTTTCTCTCTCCCTCTTTGTTCTAAAAAAAAGCCCTAGCCAATATGGCTCAGTTGGTGGAACATCGTTCCATGCACCAAATTGTCTCAGGTTTAGTTCTCAGTCAGGTTATACCCAGGTTTTGGGTTTAATCCCCGGTCAGGGCATGTACAGAAGGCAACCAATTGCTGTTTCTCTCACATCGATTTTTCTCTCTGTCTCCCTCTTCTTCTCCCTTCCTCTCTCTCTAAAGTCATTCAAAACATTTCCTTGGATGAGGATTTTAAAAAATAATAATTTATAGCCGAAGCCGGTTTGGCTCAGTGGTAGAGCGTCGGCCTGCGGACTGAAAGGTCCCGGGTTCGATTCCGGTCAAGGGCATGTACCTTGGTTGCAGGCGCATCCCCGGTGGGGGGGGGTGTGCAAGAGGCGGCTGGTCGATGTTTCTCTCTCATCAACGTTTCTGGCTCTATCTCTCTCCCTTCCTCTGTAAAAAATCAATAAAATATATTTTTTTAAATAAATAAATAATAATAATAATAATTTATAAAAGCTGTAGTATCATTATTTCCTATCTCTGATTTTCAAGACCCTTCATAATTTGGCCCTAAAGTATTTTTCTAACTTAATGCTGTCTTGTAAGAGTCATCCAATAGTTATCCAACTTGTTCATATACCTTATTTTACTAGTATTCATTTTTTCCTTGGATTCATTTCTGAGTAATGTTTTACCTTCTTTGTAAAATCTTTTACTTACTATTTTTCTTACTTTTTTTCTGCCTATTATATCCTTCAGAATCCTTTTTAGCCCATTATACAATAAACTTACCCCAAACTCTAGCTTTCATAAATTTTCTCTTACTTGATTTCACACTATATTAATTGATTTCATAGCATATTGTAGACTGCTTTGTTGTGTTATTTTATGAGACGTCAACTGGGTGTGAGGCCATGAGTACATGGCAATGGGCAGAACAAACTTTACAAAGTTTGCAGTGTCATAATGATGGATATATTTTCACTTCTTTGCTTTATTAATAAAGTTGAACTTTTTATATACCTCTATTATATATGAAGTATGCACACATTTTTTCGATATGTAATTAGTTATATTTCTTAAATGGATTGAAAAATCATTGCGGATATAAAGCATGTTTTATGCTTCTGTATTCTTTATAACACTTAACTCAGTTCTGAACAAATAGTCATTACTAAGTATATATTTGCTCTGTTAATGTAACAAAAATTGTAGGCTGTGGAGTCCTGTACCTGATCTCATATTACAGCTGAAGATCTTATAAAGTAACTGGACAGCATTTGCAGGTTATTTAGCCTCTCTAAGCTTATTTCCCCATATGTTAAATACCTGCTTCATAAGGTTTTCATGCGGGTTAAATGAGATAATGTATGTAAACCATTTAGCGAAATGCTTGGTACTTAGTGCTTATTAAAACATACATATTATTATAATTTGTTTAACCTCTCAAGCTAGAAGCTGCTTCATCAACCTTTTATTTTTCTAAGTTCTTTCATTTAAGCCAGTGGTCGGCAAACTCATTAGTCAACAAAACCAAATATCAGCAGTACAACGAATGAAATTTCTTTTGAGAGCCAAATTTTTTAAACTTAAACTATATAGGTAGGTACATTGTTATTAACTTAGAGTACTCCTAAGCTGACCTTTGCTAAAAACTCAAGGGGCCAAAGAGCTGCATGTTACTCACGAGCCACAGTTTGCCGGCCAGGGATTTAAGCAGTTAACCAAATTATGCTCAGTTTATTTCAATTATTTTTCAATTTTGCCTCTTCTCTTAATCCTCACCTTAACCCACAATAAGAAATACATTTAATATATTGTATTATGTTCATTTGCAAATATTTGAAACAAAAATTTTATGAAATAATTTTGTTATTATTTGTAATGCATTCTGATTTTTTTGTTTTGTTCTGTATTAAAATTTTTTTTAAAAAGCTGTGTCCTGGCTGGTGTGGCTCATCAGGTTGGAGCATCATCCTGTGCACCATAGGGTCCAGGGTTCAATTCCCAGTCAAGGCACATACCCAGAGGCAACTAAAGATGTTTCTCTTTCTCTGTCTCCCTCTCTCTCCCTACCGTCCTTTCTTTCCCCCACCCCCTTTCTCCCTTTTCCCTCTTAAAAAAAAAAAAATCAATAAAAATGTATCTTCAGGTGAGGATTAAAATAATAATAAGTAAGAGCTGGTCACAACATTAAAACTGATTACAAAACAGTTTGAAAAACACTGGTCTAGAACTTTAAAATTTGCAAAATTTGGACTAGTACTGAACTGGATTATATTCAAGTGTAAATTTTCAATGAAATAGAAAACAGTTTAGGTGACTTGGACTTGGAGCTTAATTCAACTGCACTTTCTCTTTTTCTTCATTAGTTATATGTAATTACCTGTTCTCAATCTGGATTTACTTCTGAAGGTGGAAATGTTTAGTTGTGCATTTTCTACTTATAGAATGTGATTGATTACTCAGCAGCTGGTGTGACAGAAAATTCTCAACCACTTCTTAAGTGTATTGTTTTCCTTAGGACAGAAATTAACATACATAGATTTTAAAGTTGTTAGCATAATTCTCAAAGAGGGACCTGAAAAAGACTTTTTTATTATGGAAAATTTAAAATATATTTAGAAGAAGAAAGAATAGTGTAATGAATCTCTATTACCTAAATTCTAAATTCAACTTCAGTAAGTATCAACATTATGTTAATTCCAGAAGGAAATTTTAACAAAGAACTCTTAAGTCACACATGATTTCCTTTCTTAATACAGATAGATGATTTCTTTTCAGAAGATGTGTATCAGCTTTAGCATATCTTGCTTTAGTACTCACAATCCACTCATGTTATTTGATACTTGCAAGAAGAGTAAATAATTATATGATACAAGTGAACAGGGATGGGATAGGGTGAATTTTCCTGAGGGTTGCATAGAACACTAAGCCCTGGTCATCTTACTTCAAATATTTTAACAGCCTCATATGCCAGCCTCCCTACTACTCACTCAGTACCATGTACCTTGTTGCCATTTGACCGATCTTTTAAAAACGACTTGGGGGGAAATAGAAGCTCATTACCTGTGTCCTCTGTTGAAAACCTTCTATTCCTTTTTCCCTACCTTTAGAGTAAAATCCCAGACCATAGATTTTTCATTCATGATCTGGCTCCAGCCTACCTTTCTAGCTTTTTCTTCCACTTTCTGTCCCTTCTCTGCAACATTCAGCTTACTATTCCTATAAAATATTTAGTCCTATTAGCACTGCTACTTATTTTTAAGATCCAACTTAAATTTCATCTATGAGTGAAAGAAGTATGTAGTTTCTTTTATTGCTTGCGTGTGTGTGTGTGTGTGTGTGTGTGTGTGTTTTGCCAAAGCGATGGTTATATCTCACTCTTGTTAGTTTCCTAAACACTTCTTTGGTACCCATACATAGTAGTCATCCAATAGTGGTTTATTGAATGAATGTATGAGTACTTTTAGAATTTTAGAATCTAATTCCAACGCAGACTCTCCAGAAGAGTTCATTAAAGTTTTATTTTCATTTTGTTTTGTGCGTGTGTCATTGTTTCCCATCCCTCCTTTGGGGAGTTTTGTTAAAATTTCCAGAGAGAACCCAAGTTCAATAGTCTTTTCCTTAGAGGGAAGCATACTCTGGTAAACTTGTGTAGATTATCCATCTTGAACATTCTTGTAATAAAGGTAAGTAAAATCTACTTTTAGTATACTTAATTTTTTGCTGTTGTTGAAAAACATAGTTTAATGGGGCTATAAAGAAAAATGAAGTGGAATAAATATGTGCTTATAATGGACTTGATCAATTTTTTTTATATATTTCAGCTCATGGAATGCTGTGTAAATGCCCTGGTGACATCCTTTAAAGAAACTATCTTAGCAGAATGCCAAGGCATGATCAAGCGAAATGAAACTGAAAGTAGGTAAAATATCACTTAAAGTTCTCATTATTTTTTAAGAAGATATCTTTGAGACAGATCACTTTTAATAAATTGCTATTAAATCACTCTTTTATACATAGGTATATTTGTTGAAGTGAACTGTGCTTAAAGAAAATCCTTCCTAATAAAATGGTAATATGCAAATTAATTGTCACTCTGTCACAAATATGGCGATGCCCATAGCCACAAGATGGTGGCGCCCAGTCCTCTCAGCCCCAAGCCCCTCAGTCCCCGGGGGATGGCTGCTGAGGGCAGGAAGTGTGAGCAGCCTGGAGGAATGCTTGCTTCGTCACCGAGGCGATGAGGCAGGTTCGCACCCGCCATGGATGGGCCTCTGGGCCGCGGAGAGCCTCTGGGCAGTGGGTGTGGAGCAGCCAGGACTGCAGAGAGCTAGGATTCATGCACAGGG
This sequence comes from Pipistrellus hanaki, assembly GCF_964339955.1. NCBI lineage: Eukaryota > Metazoa > Chordata > Mammalia > Chiroptera > Vespertilionidae > Pipistrellus > Pipistrellus hanaki. Next base: position 17,977,820 of record NC_140511.1, read on the forward strand.
CTACCAGTGATAAAATATTTAGCACAATTAGAAGCACTATGAAGATTATACACTTACATGTTAAGCATTTCTCCCCCCTTAGGTGTCATCAGTACATGCACAAATGCACATGTGTGTATTTCGATTTATTCTTCGAAATATGACTGTGTGTGTGTGTGTATTTTAATCCTCACCTGAGGATATTTTTCCCATTGACTTTTTTTTTTAGAGAGAGTGGAAGGGAGGAAGAGCAGGGAGAGAGAAGGAGAAACAATGTATAAAAGGGACACATTGATTGGTTGCCTCCCAAATGTGCCCTGACAGGGGCCTTGGATGATCCTGCAATCAAGGTGTGTGCCTTTAGCTAGGAATCAAACCTGCAACCCAGCAGTTCCAAGGCCTGCAGTCTAACCACTGAGCCAAACAAGCCAGGGCAGGGCTCTGCTTTTAAAGGGTAATTTAAACGGTAAACATATTGTATAGGATAGAGCGAGGTATCTGAATTTTGTGTGGAACCTTGCAGCAAATATTTTTAGAAAGTAATAAAACACTCCATGTTCATATTCTTCCCTCTCTCAAAAAATTTTACAATTTAAGATTTCAGAATTTTTTTTTAATTACTTAAGTGTCTTCTTAATAAAGATGTATTTGAGTGGCAAGTACATTACAACCAAAAAGAATACAGTATAAATGATCCATATTCCCTACTACCAGAGAACTACTTTTGTCATTTTGATGTATTCCTCTGCAAATTTTAGTATGTATAATTACAAGGTCCCATTTAATCTCTAGTTGCATTAAAATATGTCTTTCAATTCACTTAAGTTCATACACTTTATAGAAGTAATAAAAGCAGCTGCTTGATGGCTTAAATGTTGAATTTCTGTATGCCAGACTAAGTAGAGTTATATCTGATCCATTTTGGACTCCCTCCAAAAGGATTTATTTAGTAGTAACCAGTTCTGTGAAGTAAGATTTTTGTGAAGGTCAATTAAATGGTATAACATGAGAAAATGCTTTTGAACACTGAAAAATTCTTTATGAATCTGGCTTTACATTATCACTAATAAAATTTTATTTTATAGTCATTACTCTGAACAATTTGATGAGATGATTTTTTTTTACTTTTTCATGATATGGTAGTATATTTAATATTATATCTACTAGTACTTCATAAAATGTGCTACTGTTCTATATAAACTGTTGTACTTGTTAGAATAAAATATTCCCTGAGAGAGTGGGGTTTTACAGTATGTGATCATTTTTCATTAGTTTTTTTACAATTACTTTTTGTCATACTGACAGGGTGGATCAGGAGTTTATAGTACTTCACTATAACAACTCCTGAACTAATTGTACCCACAAAATATTATCAACTTCAAACTAGTATTTCTCCAAACTCTTGCTGACATAGGTGTCCTACACCCATCATACAGTCAAAGAGAAAACTTACTCTGATGGTTGCAGTGATTACATGTGTGTGTTCTATCCTTTCAGAATTACATTTAATGTTTTCATTGATGGACAAAGTTCCTAATGGGATAGAGCCAATGTTGAAAGACTTGGAGGAACATATCATTAGTGCTGGCCTTGCAGATATGGTAGCAGCTGCTGAAACTATTACTACTGTAAGTTTTCCTCAGTGGCAGTGACTGATGTATATCAAGTTTTTTTTTTTTAAATGGATATTTGGGTATTTAAAACAGTAATTGGTTGGGAATCAGTGATGTTGGAACTTATTTATTTTAAGAAAATTTGTTTTCAGAAAGTTTCCCAAATTTTAAGACTAACCTGTTTTATTAAAATAATGTTTATATTTTCTCACTTTTTTGTATCCTTTTTAAAAACTCGGTTGACCGTAAAACGTTTTATTTTTAGGACTCTGAGAAATATGTTGAGCAGTTACTTACACTATTTAATAGATTTAGTAAACTCGTCAAAGAAGCTTTTCAAGATGACCCCCGATTTCTCACTGCAAGAGATAAGGTATATATTCCTGTATACTTACACTATTGTCATATTGTTCTTTATTTAGATTTGTAAAGATACATTGTTTACTGAGTAAAAGCAAAGTACAGAAAAGAATATCGCATAATTCTGTTTATGGAAAATTGAAAGGATATGCATTTTATACTTAGTTTGCCTATTATATGTCATAGTTTATTTTAATAAGAAACTAAAAACCTAGGAACTTTGATTTTTCATCAGTGAGGGCAATTATATTTATTATATTTGGTTTGTTGTACATTTTTGTAAGCATTGGGTATACTTGTGAATTAGAATTTAGCCAGAAACTTGCTCTTTCTCATTTTTCCAAGAATGTTTTTTCTGTTTTTTAGTATTATTGAAATATTAAATTAAATGGCCTGCAGAGGCTTCTTTGAGGTGACATTTGAATCAAGATTGAGGCTAATTAGAATGAGTCATGTGTGTGTCTAAGGAAGAGTGTTTCAGCCTGAGCAAAGGCTCAGCAGCAGGAATATATAATCATGTTCCAAAAGCAGAGAAGAAAGATGTCAGTTTGGCCAGAGTGGATTGAATGAGGGAGAGAATAGTAGAAAATAAAGTCAAAGGTAACAAGAATTCAGGGCATGTAAGACTCTGTAGCCATGGCTTTTACTCTGAGTAGGGTTTGGAAAGTCATTGAAAGCTTTTGAACAGAATGACAGGACCTGACTTACATTTTTTAAATGTAAGGGAAGAAGCAAAAATATCAGTTAAGAACGTATTTAAGTAATTAAATTAAATTGTGGTAGAAGCATAGCCCAGAACAATAGTGGGTATAGGTAATCAAAAGTGGTTGAATTCTGATTACATAATGAAAATAGACTATACAGGATTTGGTAATGAATCAGATGTTGAGTGTAACTGAAAGAGACCATTCCAGGATGCCACTCAGATTTTTGTTCTGATCAATGAGAAGCATATGCTTGCTGAGATGGGGAAGACCAGAAGCACGTTAGGGAGAGATGGTTGTAGAGAGATTAGGAATTCAGTTCTAGACAAGTTTACTTGGATATGTTGATTAAACATCCATGTAGCAATGTCAAGTCTGGAGTTTAAGGGACGGAGTGGGCCTGAAAAAAATAAATTTGGGAGCTTCAGCATATAGGTGATATTAAAGTACTGACACTACTGTGATTACCAACGTAATGCATCAGGACAGAAAAGAGAACCAAAAACAGGCCTGGTGCATTCTAAATTTAGTTATCAGAAAAATGAGGAACCGTCTATCCTTATGAAAGGAGAATGGGTGGGATGATTCAGAGAGTGTGGTGTGCTAGAAAACAAGTGGAAGAAGCATTTTCATGAAGAGTACATGATATTCAGTTTTTTGGGGTTGTTTTTTTTTTTTTTAATATATTTTATTGATTTTGTACAGAGAGGAAGGGAGAGAGATAGAGAGTTAGAAACATCGATGAGAGAGAGTCATCGTTCAGCTGCCTCTTGCACACCCCCTACTGGGGATATGCCCGCAATCAAGGTACATGCCCTTGATCAGAATCGAACATGGGTCCCTTCAGTCCCCAAGCTGACGCTCTGTCCATTGAGCCAAACCGGTTTCGGCTGATATTCAGTTTTTAAATGCTCCTGACAGGGCCAATAAGATGGGGATTAACCATTATCTTCAGCAACAGGGAGTCATTGAGTGACTCTGACAGAAGGATTGGGTGGAGTAGTGGTGTGAAAGCTACTACACCTTTAGAATCTCTACTTGGGATGGTTTCCAGTAAGAATGGCAGTAGAGAAATTGTAGAGAGGGAGTTAGTTCTTCCAGGAGGTTAGCTTAAAAGAGAGAAATGGGACAATAGCTGAAGGTGGACAAAGCTGACAGAGAATGTATAAGATTTTTAAAATAATAATTTGTTTGTATGCTGGAGGTACAGGAACAATGGAGAAGGAAAAAGTTGGTGAAGCAAGAGAAATGGGAGGGAATTGATTATTAGTTTTCTCAGTGAAATAGGAAGCTACATCGTCAGCCAAGAGTATACATGGAGGAGAAAATACTGGAGGTTTGATGAGAAAGGAGATGATATGAAAATGTTTTCTGGGATAATTTGTGGACAGGAGAAAATGGTATGGTTGTCAGACAGAATTAAGACTCCAGAAACTTAAAGATAATGATAATCATAAAATAACAAAGAGAATGCTGAAGTCATTTACTTAAAAAATTATCAGGCCAGATACACCATTAAAAATAAAAACTATTTTTTTTTAATGTATTTTGGTATTGTAACTAATTATCTAACTATATTTTAAATATCAAAAAGAATCTTTAAATTTTATTTTAAATTATTTGCAGGCATATAAAGCAGTTGTTAATGACGCTACCATATTTAAACTTGAATTACCTTTGAAGCAGAAAGGGTAAGTTTTTTTTTAATTATATGTTTAAATTTTATAAATTAAGTAGAAAAATGTTTTTAATTTAATTTTTCAATTATAGTTTACATTCAATATTATTTTGTATTCGTTTCAGATGTATAGCATAGTGGTTAGACAATCTAATAGTTGACAACGTGTACCCTTCTCCCCATAGATATTTCAACTACCCACCTGGAAAATGTTTTCCTCTTTTTCCTTTAGCATCTCTACTTGGTTATTTTTCCATCCTCATTAGTCATTGAAGTTATTTTAGTACCTAAAAAAGCATAGAATATGACTAAACTTCCTAAAAGTGGAAATCAATTTTAATGTGAATTTTTGTTTACCATTTTTTAAAATTGATCTGTCATTTATAGGATGAATTTACTTGTGCTAAATACTATTATAGAAAAATCAGAAAGTCGGAATGTAATGAAATAGTAATAAATCTGAGTTAGTTGTAGTAACTTCATAGTGATAAGTAGCACTAAAGGTCAATTGGAAATATGTTTTGATGTAATTTCTAGCTGAGAGTTGCTATTTTAAACAAATTTCACACTTAATGCTAAAACATTTTTATTTATTATTATTTTTAATTTTATTTAAGAAAGAGAAAGAAACATGGATATGAGAGAGATGCATTGATTGGTTGCCTCCATAAATGCCCTGACCTAGGATCAAACCTGAAACTTAGGTATGTGCCCTGCCTGGGAGTCAAACCTATGATCATAAGTTTTGGGTTTGCAATGTTTTTAAATGGATGATAGTAGCTACCAACCATGTATCACTTTGGAATTTAAGTTACATTAGAAAGAAACATTTCAGAGAGTGAAGATGTTATGTTAACATATTAGTAATGAAAAGTTTTAAATGTTGACTTTTAGATATGCATGGATTTACACAATGCAATACACAGGTAATGTATTACAGAATTGTACATTGAAAGCATAATTTTGTTATTCAATGTCATTCCAATAAATTTTTTTTAAAAATAATTTTAATTCAAAAGTATTTTAGCAAGTATATAAATAAAACTTTTGAAGAGCATTGGCATCCAGCCATATGTAATTCAGTAGTTGAGCATTGACCCAGGAACCAAGAGGTCCCAGGTTCGATTCCCGATCAGGGCACATGACTGGGTTGCAGGCTTGATCCTCAGTAAGGGGCATGCAGCCAGTTGATAATGTTTCTCATCAATGTTTCTATTTCTCTATCCTTTTCCCTTCCCCTCTCTCTAAAAATCAATAGAAACATTTTATTTTTAAATTTTTTTATTGATTAAGGTATTACATATGTGTCCTTACCTCCCACTCATTGCCGCGCCCCCCCCCCCAATAAAAATATATTTTTAAAAAAAATAATAGTCCTAGCCGATTTGGCTCAGTGGATAGAACATCAGCCTGCGGACCAAAGCGTCCCGTGCTCGATTCTGGTCAAGAGCATTGGTTACAGGATCCTCCTCGGACCATTCAGGGCTTGAGCAGGAGGCAACCATTCTGTGTATTTCTCTCACATCGATGTTTCTCTCTGTCTTTCCCTCTCTCTTCCACTCTCCCTAAAAATCATTGGAAAAATATCCTCAAGTGAGGATTAACAAAAAAATAAAATTGTGTGTGTGTGTGTGTGTGTGTTTATATGCACACACACACATATTAATAAAAAAATTAAATTATACACACACACACATATATTTATATATAGGTCACACACACACCTATTTATATAGGTCACTGCTAGAATGAGGCACAAAGGCACCGAGGGTATAAATTGTTAAGGTCTCGTAGGTCTAGCTCTCGGAGAACCTAAGAGTGTGTGCCTCCTTAAAGTGTGTGCCCAAGGTGTGCTCTTGCTCACCCAAGTCCCAGTCCTGATCACTGAACTAATATAACATAAGAAAATTGTGAAAAATTGGCTTCAGGGAAAATATTTGCAGATATCAATTATTTTTTTATTAATTGGTTTTAATTTCTTTTTTAGGGTAGGATTAAAAACTCAGCCTGAATCAAAATGCCCTGAGCTGCTTGCCAATTACTGTGATATGTTGCTAAGAAAAACACCATTAAGCAAAAAACTTACTTCTGAAGAAATTGAAGCAAAACTTAAAGAAGTGGTACATAATTTTTTTTAATTTCAAAGTTTTTAATGACTGAACTTTGAATTTGTAGTTTACTTATAAGACTTTCTGTGATAGCATCAATTTTAAAAAAATGTATATTTATAAGAAACTAATATGAAATTTTATAGTGTAAGAAGATCTTTATAGGGCAGTGTTTTTTCTTTCTGCAAACTTTTATTCTATAACTTCCAGAAAGGGAAATAGCATTTAATTCTTCCCTTTATTGATCATTTTTAGGCAATTAAATTCTAGCACCTATTAAAGGTCAAAAAGTCGGGGGGAAGAAGGGCATGGTGCTGATGGTGATAGAATGATTGTTGAGATGTAGTTTTTCACCTGTTTCTTTTTGTTTGAGTCCAAAATAGGTAACTAGGGATGAGCAAGTTAAATAAGCAATTTATTGCTTTCATATTTTTTTTTTTTTCTGGTTGTTAGTGTCATGTAAATATAAGCCCAGGAAAATAAGAAGTAACAATAGACAAAAAGGCCTAAAGAGAAGATTAGTGTCAGAAATAAGTATAGAAGATAAGCAAAAGAGCAAATTGGGAAGAACCATTGCTTTTTATGTAAAGTTTTATTACATATGTATAACATTTGAAAAATTGATGTTTGTGGGAATTAAAAAGTTATTTGGTTATTGTCTCAAATTTGCTAACTTGTGAGGTAATGTATCCGAGATGGGCAATTTAGTCGGCCCCTCTCTCTGTATATACTTATATGAATTTCTGAATTTTGACAATTGAGGGATATAGGAAGTTGTGAATGAGAGAGATGTATATGTGAATTGACAGTAACCTTGTATTCTGTACAGCTCTTGGTACTCAAATACGTACAAAACAAAGACGTTTTTATGAGATATCACAAAGCTCATTTGACACGGCGTCTTATATTGGACATCTCTGCTGACAGTGAAATTGAAGAGAATATGGTCGAGTGGCTAAGAGTAAGTCAATTTTTAAAAAATATTTGATTTTCTTAATATAACAGATGATTCATATGTGGGGTTAAGTAACACATTTTTGTGATATCTTTAGTGTTGAAGAAATAGGGAATATTTTATAAACATAGAGCATCAATTAGATAACATAATGTGATATCTAATCATTTTATTTTTTAATAAGTAATTTTAGTGAAGCACCTTTAATCATTTGAACTGACCTTATTAAATAGGCCACATAGCAGATAATTTCATTTTTAAGAGGTTTTCCATACTAAATACTTCTGTATATCAAAAAGAACCAATAGGTAAAAGATGATGGCTTATTTAGGGTAATCATTACTGATTGTGACAAAATTCCCCTATCAAAATACTTTGTTCCTCCCAGTTCATTTTAATGGAATTTGAGTTACATTAAAATGTGTTTTTCATTTATGTATATATGGCATTATATACTGATATATAACAATAAAACTATATGTAATAATTATCTTTATTATACATAAATATTTTATGTCTTTCATTTAAATATATTTCAAATTGCAGATTTATAGATAAACCTGCTTTGTAGTGTGGGATAATAAAAATGATTGGGCAAACTGAGACTGTGCAAAGTGATCTTAATATTAAGTCACATATTTTGTGACTCATTTAAAAAAATTTTGACAATACATTAAAAGCTTTTACTGTATAATATAAATATGTAGGAAAATGAAAAATTAGCAAAATCAGTATTTATTTAGTACACTGTGGTTTAAAATAAACTTTCAGTGTTTTATTTCTTTGGGAAAAAACTTTAGTTATGAGTAAATGTGCATTAATCATATTTAACACATAGTGGTAACTGAAAGTTGAACTGTGTTGTTGGTGTCCTGAGTTATTTATTATAGTGAGTAACTGAAATTCATGGGTATTGGAATTGTGCAGAGAAAGCCAGGATTGCCTGTACTATCTTATTTACTTTCTAAGAATTACATTTAGTAGGTATTAGACTATACACATTGTAATAATGAGAGGAAGGATATTATTTAATACTTCTGTCTTTGGTTTTTATAGGAAGTTGGTATGCCAGCAGACTATGTAAACAAACTTGCAAGAATGTTTCAGGACATAAAAGTATCTGAAGATTTGAACCAAGCTTTTAAGGAAATGCACAAAAATAATAAATTGGCTTTACCAGGTATTATTTTATAATTTTGTATATGATACACACTTTTTAACTTTTTTTTACAAGGAATATCTTTGTTTTCCAATAAATTAAAAATAAGTATTAGCAGTAATAGATACAAAGATGTTGCAAAATTCACATTTCTTTAAGACTTCCTGCAAAACAGTTTATATTTGCTAATCCTTATTTTAGAAACAATAGTACACTTTAAAAAATATATTTATGTTTTTATTGCTCTCAGAGTGGAAGGGAGAGGGAAGGAGAGATAGAAACATCAATGATGAAGAGAATCATTGATTGGCTGCCTTCCGCACACCCCCTACTGGGGATCAAGTCCACAATCCAAGCAGGTGCCCTGACCAGGATTCAAACTGTGACCTCCTGGTTCATGGGTGATTGCTCAGTTACTGAGCCATCTGGGCTGGTCAACAAGAATACACTTTTAAAATCTTTAGTCCTGTTTATTTTCACTAAAGCTTACCCTGTATGTATGTACATGCATATTTATTTTGAATTTTATCAATTACCAAGATTTACTTTCTATTTTTCTGATATTTTTGCCTATAGCTGATTCAGTTAATATAAAAATTTTGAATGCCGGTGCTTGGTCAAGAAGCTCTGAGAAAGTCTTTGTCTCACTTCCTACTGAACTGGAAGATTTGATACCTGAAGTAGAAGAATTCTATAAAAAAAATCATAGTGGTAGAAAATTACATTGGCATCATCTCATGTCAAATGGAATTGTAAGTAGATGTGTTAGTTAAGATACTGGTTTGACTGAAAGTGGCAGGACTCCAAATAAGAGTTGCTTAAACATGATAGGTTTGCTTCTCACACATAAAAGTCTGAGCAGGAGCAGTAGCTCTCCTCCGTGAACTTGTTAGGAACATAGGCTTCTAATTATATCCCTTCCTTTGTCCGCAAAATTCAGTATGATCCTTACTATGTCTTTCCGCACAACAGAAAGATGAGGGTATATGTTCATTTAACGGCAACTTCTAGAAGTTTCCCCCATCATTTCCACTTATATCTCATAGGCCAGAACTCAGTCATATAACTGCATTTGTTCCAGGGAAAGTTGGGAGATAAGCCTTTATTCTGGGCAGTCATTGAGTTCTGTTAAAAATTGTAACGAAATGCCATGAAAGAAAGCAAAGAATGGATATTGGAAGGCAGCTACCAGTGTTTTCCATATATAATCTCACGCAAGAGATGCTATAGTAGATAGATGGTGATCGTTATGAATAGAGTCTTAGTTTTAAATAATTGTATTATCTGTTATGTTACAGATAACATTTAAGAATGAAGTAGGTCAATATGATTTGGAGGTAACAACGTTTCAGCTGGCTGTGTTGTTTGCATGGAACCAAAGACCCAGAGAGAAAATCAGCTTTGAAAATCTAAAACTTGCAACTGAACTCCCTGATGCTGAGCTTAGAAGGACTTTATGGGTTTGTTTTTTATTTTTCAAATTTTATCCTGTCACATAGCAGAAAAGGTGTTGATTGCTTGTAATAAATTTATGAATTCATAACAATTTCAAATTAATTTTAACCAAGAAAAATACATTTGAATGAGGTATTTATGGGAAAAATTGAAAATAAACAAGTTACTATAATGGAGAAAGGCAGAAAAAGGAGAGAACAATTGAGTTGGTAAATTGTACCTGTTAGGAGTGTGACCAAAGATTTCATTATGAGAATGTGTTTAAAGATCGATGACCAAAACTCTAAGAATTAGACAACTTTGGTTTTTTTGTGGCCTTATAAAATGTACTCAGTAGCCGGTTTGGCTCAGTGGATAGAGTGTCGGCCTGCGGACTGAAAGGTCCGGGTTCGATTCCGGTCAGGGGCATGTACATTGGTTGCGGGCGCATCCCCGTTGAGGGATGTGCAGGAGGCGGCTGGTCGATGATTCTCTCTCATCGACATTTCTAGCTCTCCCTCTCCCTTCCTCTCTGTAAAAAAAAATCAATAAAAAATATATTTTAAAAAAATGTATTCATTAGACTCCTACTCATAACTACATTTTATCCCTACTCTGTAGACATCTTAAAAGTTCCAAAATAAATTATTACCTACAGAGAAAGCTGCTATATAACTGGCAAGTGGAGTTTGCTGTGGGTCATGAATGACCAGTCCCTCTAGTGTCTTGATGTATTGTAAAGGAAACATGTATTGCTTCCTCATAACCTACTCTGTTCTCCTCATTCTCTCTCTTCTCCTTATGCATTTACATTATATTCACGGAGGTACCCAATAAAAGGTTGGATTATGTAATCTTTTCTCACCTCTATTGGGCATGGTGGAGAATGGATCTTAGTATTTAGTACTGCTCATAGGTGCTAATTGTTTTCTCTTTGTCCTTTATAGTCTTTAGTAGCTTTCCCAAAGCTCAAACGGCAAGTTTTACTGTACGAACCTCAAGTCAACTCACCCAAAGACTTCACCGAAGGTACCCTCTTCTCAGTGAACCAGGAATTCAGCTTAATGTAAGGTTTATGTTGGTTGATTTAAAACAAAAATACCTTGTTTGAATTTTGATATTTAACACACACCTGTATACTCCATCATTCTAGAGCAGTGATTTTCAACCTTTTTTAAAACTAATTACTAAAATTTTGCAGCACACACAAAAATATATTTTTGCCAGTCTGACACATAAAGCATATAATTTGATTTATTCATATCAGATGGCTATTGTTGTGTTGTCATTTTTTATCTGGCAGTCTACAGGAAAAGAGGTCAGTGCCCCTGACTAAATGGTCAGGTACAGTATTGTATGCTTTAAAAATGCTTGTGGCACACTAGGTGAAAAAACTGCTGCTCTAGAATATGCCAGTGAACTGTTTATTAAACATGAATGTACTAGAGATGTTTCTTTTTTTTTTTTTTTAATTGAGATTCTTTATTGTTTAAAGAATGTCTCCTTTTCCTCCCACTGTTCTCTCCCCGGCCGCTCCCACCCCCCAGCACATGTTCTCACTCCCCTATTGTCTCTGTCCATTGAGATGTTTATTTCTGTACATATTTTTCTTTTTTTAAATTTCCTTATTGATTAAGGTATCACATATTTGTCCTCAACCCCCCATTCCAATCCCCCACCCCTCCCCACTCATGCCCTCACCTCCCTCTTGTCCTTGACCACTGGTTAGGCTCATATGTATGCACATAAGTCCTTTGGTTGATCTCTCCCTTTTATCCCTTCACCTATTTTTCATGGATACATATGTACATACATTTTTGTGTCTGACATTACACTGTATTGCTTTTCATTTTTAAAGTAAATCATCCTTTTGTATTTTAAAGCAGCTTTATGCACACAAAGCATTTGTTTTTCTTTTTTTTTTTTTTTTTAATATTTTTTTTATTGATTTTACACAGAGAGGAATTGAGAGGGATAGAGAGTTAGAAACGTCGATGAGAGAGAAACATCGACCAGCTGCCTCTTGCACACCCCCTACTGGGGATGTGCCCGCAACCAAGGTACATGCCCTTGACCGGAATCGAACCCGGGACCTTTCAGTCCGCAGGCCGACGCTCTATCCACTGAGCTAAACCGGTCTCGGCAGCATTTGTTTTTCTTAAGATTCACTTAGACTCTAACCAGGTAGTTCAGTTGGTTAGAGCATCATCCCAGTATGTTAACGTTTCAGGTTCGATCCCCAGTCTGGACACATACAAGAATCAACCAATAAATGCATGCATAAATAAGTGAAACAACAAATCTCTCTTGCGCACATTCTCTCTCTCTCTCTCTCTCTCTCTCTCTCTCTCTCTCTCTCTCTCTCTCTCTCTTCTCTCTCTCTCTCTCTTTTTCTCTTTCTCCCGCCTCTCCCTCCCTCTTTCTCTTTTTGTTTCTATCCTTTCCTCCTTCTCTACCTATCCCCTTCCCCCTCTCTCTCTTCCTCTCCTGAAATCAGTCAATAAATAAGTTTTTTTCAAAAGTTCTAGTTAGAGGATAATGTGGCCTGGCCAGCATGGCTCAGTAGTTGAGCATGGACCTATGTACCAGGAGGTCATGGTTCAATTCCTGGTCAGAGTACATGCCTGGATTGCAGGCTCGATCCCCAATAGGAGCATGCAGGAGGCAGCCCATCAATGATTCTTTCTCATCGTTGATGTTTCTCTCTCTCTCTCTCTCTCTCTCTCTCTCTCTCTGAAATAAAAAAAAATATCTACACTAATAAAAGAGAAAAGATACAAATGCCCACCAGCCAATCAGGAGTGGGTATGCAAATTAACCCAACAAAGATGTGTAATTTGCATACACAGGTGTGGACTAAAGACTAAAGAGGCTTGGCTTCTCTGCTACGGCCAGAGCCGGGAAGCCAGGCCTCACTGCAGCCAGAGCAGAGAAGCCTAGCCTCGAGGCTTGGCTTCTCCACTGTGGCCGGAGTGAAGGCCTGGGTCCCAGGTGCCGGAAGAAATGGGTGCCAGCAGCCAGGGGAAGGAAGGCCTATTGCACAAATTTTCGTTCAACAGGCCTCTAAAATATATATATATATGATAATACTGAATTACAACATATATATCTTCAAATATCTAATCACATTCATGGCAATGCAAATTATATTAACTTTGTTATTATAGGGAGTGTTAACAGAGTCTTTATTGTGTTTGAGTGAAATTATAGGGTTTATTTTAGATAAAGCTATGTATGTTGGTTATTTGTTACTTGTCCTTTAAACAATTCTGGATATTAATTTTTAAAATATTTCCAACTCTTTTTTCTCAGACCTTGCTGCTATATGATGTTTACAAGGCCTCTCACTGTAAAATAATTTGATTCAATATTTCTTTATAGAAAAAATGCAAAAGTTCAAAAAAGGGGTAAAATCAACTTGATTGGACGCTTGCAGCTCACTACAGAAAGAATGAGAGAAGAGGAGAATGAAGGAATAGTTCAACTACGAATACTTAGAACCCAGGTTTGTAATATTATGATAGAATGTCTAAAATTTTTTAAACTTTGGCCTTTTGATGTTATTGTTTACTTTTTCAAGCATTTTTTTAAATTTAAAAGCATGTAGGTATTTTTAACCTTTTTGTAAGGAAGACCTAATTTTCATTTTACTGGAATTTAAAAATCATACTGAGACGTTGTCTATCTGCCCTGGCCAGTGTTTCTCAGTAGTTAGAGCATTGGCCTGGGCACCAAAGGATCTTGGATTCTATTCAAGGGCATGTGCCTAGATTGCAGGTTTGATTCCTCAGTGTGTACTTTGTCTTTCTCTCTCTTTTTTCCTCTCTCCCCCTTTTCCCCTCTCCTTCACTCTATCTAAAAACAATGGAAAAATATCCTCAGGTAAGAATTAACAAAAAGAAAAGAAGAAAAAGAGATGTCTCTATGGTAGACTCTGTAGATTGTGTCAAACCTTGGTTTTAGGTTCTTGTCTTCATTTGACCACACCTGATTAAAGGTATCTCAGCAAAAAATTACAATTCTGGGGTTGATATATTTACATTTTTATTTGACTTCTAATTCCATTGTAATATGAAATTACAGAACATTTTTTAAAACATTTTAAAGCTAGGATTATGATACCTTCTGAACATAATAAAGAATACCTATTACAAGCTAATATACGACTTTAGAAATAGATCTATTAAAATCAATATGCCACTTTTATAATTTTTACTTAGTATTATTTGAAACAACTGGCCAATGCAATGAGAAAAGGTTAAAAATTTTTTTCTTTATTGATTAGGTATTATACATGAGTCTTTATCCGCCCATGGCCCCCCTCCCACTCTCCCCCCACTCATGCCCTCTCCCCCTGGTGTCTGGGTCCATTGGTTAGGCTTATATGCATGAATACAAGTCCTTTGGTTGATCTCTCCCCCTTACCCTTTCCCACCCCTACCTCCCCTATGAGGTTTGACAAAGTTTAAATTTTTTGTTACTTAGAGATCACATAATATAATAAAGGAATAAAGATGAATAAAAATTGCATTTCTATTTATCAGTAAACATTTTAAAACATGAGATAAAGTAAAGAAGAAATCATAAAATCCATAGGCATTTCTTTAAAAAGTATTGTTTAGTATCTTATATGAAGAGAGTGAACCTTTACTGAGATTGGAAAGATAATGTGAATAAAGAGATCATGCTCTTTTTGTTACTAAAAATTTTTAGTAAAGTGTAATTTACCTATAACAGAATATACCTTCAAAGTATACTTTTCAGTGAGTTTTCATAAATGTACACTGAGTGGCCAGATTATTTTGATCTCTGAACACATAATAATTTGGCCATTCAGTGTATGTATGTGTGTGTGTGTATATATATATATATTAGAGGCCCGGTGCATGAATCTGTGTATGGGTGGTGTCCGACCAGCCTGGCCAGGGAGAGGGGACATGGGTGGTTGGCCACCCTACCTGCTGGTCGAACTCTTGGTTGAGGGGACAATTTGCATATTAGCCTTTTATTATATAGGCTATACACTGAGTGGCCAGATTATTATGTGTTCAGAGATCATAATAATATGGCCACTCAGTGTATATACCTGTATATCCATCATCTCAATTAAAATACAGAATGTTTTGCCCAGCTGGTGTGGCTCAGTTGGATGAGCATCATTCCATAAACCAAGAGGTGTCATTTCGATTCCCAGTTGGGGCACATGCCCAGGTTTCAGGCTCAATCCCAATGGGTGTGTGGGAGGCAGCGGATGAATGTTTCTCATTCCCTTATGTTTCTGCCTTTGTCTCCCTTTCCCTCCTCTCTCTTAAATCAATAAAACATTTAAAAAAAGAAAAAAAGAAAACCCAAATCATTTCTATCACTTTAGTAATTTCTCCATATCTCCCATCAACCCTCTTAATTCCTATCACCATTGCTTAGTTTTGCTTGTTTTAGTTCTTCATAAAAATTGAATCAGACGGCATATGTACTTTTTGTCTCTGGCTGCCTTTGCTCAACATAAAATACCATATTCCTTAATGATAAGGCTGAATAACTTAATGAGTCAGTTTTTCTCATATTAGTATCAAGTTTACCAAATATCATACAAAAATTTAACTAAGAATAGTTTTGGAATTTTATATATTGACTAGAGGCCCGGTGCACAAAATTCATGCACTGTTGGGGAAGGGGGTTGTCCCTCAGCCCAGCTTGTGCCCTCTTGCAATCTATTAGCCCTCGGGAGATGTCTGGGAGCCCTCGGGAGGGGCTCCTGCCACTGCTGCTGCACTCACCAGCCATGAGCCCGGCTTCTGCTGAGCAGTGCTCCCCCTGTGGGAGCTCACTGACCACCAGGGGGCAGCTCCTGCATTGAGCATCTGCCCCCTGGTGGTCAGTGCATGTCATAGTGACTGGTCGTTCTGCCATTTGGTCAATTTGTATATTAACTTTTTATTATATAGGATTCTCAGTTTTATCAGAATAATATATTTGAAACCTTAAAAAATAGTAGGGTGATGATGGTCGAGCTTACCTTGCCAAATATTAAAATTTATTAAAATATCTATAAAATGCCCTAGCCAGTTTTGTTCAGCAGTTAGAGCATCTGCACTTGGACTGACGGATCCTAGGTTTGATTTTGGTCAAGAGCATGTACCTCGATTGCAGGCTTGATCCCATTGAAGTACATGCAGGAAGCAACCAATCTTGATGTTTCTCTGTCTCCCCCTCCCTTCCACTCTCTCTAAAAATCAATGGAGCCCTAGCTGGTTTTGCTCAGTAGATAGAGCGTTGGCCTACAAACTAAAGGATCCTGGGTTTGATTCTGGTCCAGGGCACATGCCCGGATTGCAGGGAGCATGCAGGAAGCAGCCAATCAATGATTCTCTTTCATCATTAATGTTTCTCTCTCTCTCCCTCTCTTTTCTCTGAAATCAGTAAAAATATTTTTTTAAGTCAGTGGAAAAATATATCCGCAGGTGAGGGTTAACAAAAAATATCTACAAAAATATGACAAGCAGATTAATTGAAGAAAATAATTCAGAAATAAATATCCTTTATAAGTACAGACAAACTTTACAATAAAGGAAATAATTTCCATGACCAATGAAAAGAAAATAGATTATTCAAGAAAAAGTTTTGGGAAATTTTACTTTTTTGGAGAAAAATTATGATACATTTCTAGTTTATGGTGACACCAGGATAGATAAATTTCAGATGGATTATAGTTGAGATGTATAATGGATGGCAAATATAATCATACTATTAGATGTGCGGAGAAAATGGAGGTTTTGGGGGGGTAATGAGGGAATGAGGATACATATGTAACACCTTAATAAAGAAATTTTTTTTAATGGAGGTTTGTTTTTTGTTTGTTTGTTTGTTTGTTTGTTTGTTTTGTCTTAAACTGATCCAGAGTTGTACCCAGTCTGGTAACCTCAGCTATTCCTTTAGAACGGTCATGCTGAAACTTTCTCATTTCTCCCTGATCCAATTCCACCCATTTGCATTATTTGCTATTTTCATAGATGGCATCTGGATGTATTGAGGTTGAAAGGAATTAATTTGACTTTATAATGACAGTGAAGGGGCTGTCATATTTATAGATTGTGAGAGTGTCCTGGGTTCTTGCTCATGACAGCTATGGAGTGCTTTAGATAGGGATGTGCCATCTACTGTTGTCTGTAGCAGAGGAACTGTGATTTATTCTTTTTGCAGTTGGTAAGGACCACATAGCCACGTCCCTGCTCTCACTGCATCCTCTGCTCTTTCTGAGCTCTTGAGCTCTCTAAGACTGTGCCACATCTTCAGTGTGGCCCGTAGCCTACATGGCACATGGTCATGTCATCCGCTGCTGCAGGATCCCTCTCCTGCCCTGAGGCAGGTTCATTACCTCTAAGCTCTGCGTCACGAGGGAATGGAGAAGGGTTCAGGAGTGCAGATTATTCCCATCAGATCATATCACTCTTCTAGGGACCACCAGCATGTTAAATGGGGACCAGCCACTGGCCAGTGTGGCTCAGTCAGTTGGGTGTTGTCCCATGCACTTAAAGGTTTCTCATTCGATTCCTGGTCAGGGCACATGCCCGGGTTTTAGGCTCAGTCCCCAGGAGGGGGTGTGCTGGAGGCAGCCATTCGATGTTTGCTCTCACATCCATGTTTCTCTGTCCTGCTCCCTTTCTCTCTCTCTAAAAATAATTTTTTTTAATATTTTTAAAATATATTTTTATTGATTTCAGCTTTCATCTTAACTTCTTTATCACCACCACCATCTTACCACTACCAAATCTAGAAGGGAGAAATTGGGACATTTACAGTTGTTCTCCTCTTCCTCCCTGGTTTCTGTAATCCTCAAATGCTTAAGGGACAAACTTTCCCTCTTTCTTCTTTCTGTGTGGACCCTTGACATAGACGCCCGTGCTCAGAAGCCTGGCCTCTGGATATGTTGAGAATGGGAAGAATTCACTTGATCCCTAAGTAACAGTGTAGGAATTAAACCATCAAGGAAAATATTGAATAAATTGGCATAGATAAAAATGCTTACTCTTGAAGAAATTGAAAAAGATTTAGTTGAATCGGTACAAATTGAAGATAATATTTATAACAATTATGATTTATTAATCTGATAAATGTGTAAATCATAATAATTATTGATGTCTTAAAACAGACACCAACTAACCTCTCTTCCTACATAAAGAAATAACTGAATGCAAGTGGAGAAGTGTGTGTAAGGGTTTTGTTGTATCTTAATTGACTTTTAAAAATATATTTTTATTGATTTCAGAGAGGAAGGGAGAGGGAGAGATAAAATCATTTCTAGTGATGAGAAAGAATTATTATTAGCTGCCTCCTCACACCCCACAGTTGGGATCAAGCTCACAACCCAGGCATGTACCTTAACCAGGAATTGACCTCCTGGTTCATGGGTCGACATTCAACCACTGAGCCACACCAGTCAGGGTATTCATTGATTTTTAACACAATACTGATTATATACATATTGTGCTCACAGGTAATATAAATTTTTAGAATGTACATAGTGTAGAAAAAGGAATGAAAGGAATTGGCCAAAACATTAAGTCTGGTTTTCTTTCGGCCGAGAGATTATAGATAATTTTGCTTTTCCCTGTTTTTCAAAATGTCTATAATTGAATTATCTTTTACAGTGAGCATACAAAATATATTTATATTTGTTAAGAAAAGGATACTGGCCCTGACTGGTTTGGCTCAGTGGATCGGGAGTCGGCCTGCGGACTAAAGGGTCCCAGGTTCGATTCCAGTCAAGGGCATGTACCTTGGTTGTGGGCAAATCCCCAGTGGTAGGTGTTTAGGAGGCAGCTGATCGATGTTTCTCTCTCATCAGTGTTTCTAACTCTCTATCCTCCCTTCCTCTCTGTACAAAATCAATAAAATATATTTTTTAAAAAAAGAAAAGGATACATAATATTCTAGTGTAGTGATTTTCAACCTTTTTTATCTCATGATACACACAAACTAGTAAATATCTGAAACACACCAAAAAGTTTATTTTATACCGATCTGACAAAAAAAATAGGTATAATTTTGACTGATTTACAAAAAAATAGTAATAATAATTACCTACCCCTTTTGTTCCAAAGTGACTTTTAAAAAAAAAAGTGCCTATTCTTGTACATAAGGATTTCTAGACACAACCTTATTATGCGATGTGACAAATAGAATGCAACTCTATTATGTGACTTATTTAATATGGTTAACCACATGGCTGTTGTTAATTTGACAGTCTAAGATAAAAGAGTTCGGTGCCCCTGGTAAATAGTCAGGTATTGCATGTTTTAAAAATTCTTGCAGCATATCATGGCACATTGGTTGAAAATCGCTGTCTTAGTGATTATCATTTGGGTAGATATTGGATAGAGGATAATATACATAAGAAGTCATTTTTTGTTTTCCTTTACTTAAAATAATCTAATTATTCTCTTTCATTTTTATTTTTTGTTTTAGGAGGCTATCATACAAATAATGAAGATGAGAAAGAAAATTAGTAATGCTCAGCTGCAGACTGAATTAGTAGAAATCTTGAAAAACATGTTCTTGCCACAAAAGAAAATGATAAAAGAGCAAATAGAATGGCTAATAGAGCACAAATACATCAGAAGAGATGAATCCGATATCAACACTTTCATTTATATGGCATAATTTTGAACATCATGGACAATATTAAGAACTCAAATTTTGGAGTGCTTGGGCAGAAAGTTGCAACAGTTTGTGCTGAAGGTTTATTTGGACTCTGATTACATAAATATTAAAATCTCTGCCTTACCTAACAAAACAACTATATTTTGCCAACCACATTAGTTAGCATGATGGCATTCCCTTCATGTCACACACTCTTTAACAGCATGCTCTTTTGTGGGAGACACTTGCATTCATGAAGAGCCCTTTATGAACTTTTAAAAGGAAATTTGACTTATACCCACGGAAGAAATACAGTTGGGAAGGGTGAGGGTGGGATTCTTACTGCTTTTTCTCCTTTTTTCTCTCTCACAAAAATGTACTTGCACAAGGAAGGATCTTCAGATATTTGTGCACTGAAAAATGTGTCATGTGTTGTTTTTAAAATGCAATTAAAACTAGAAATAGCACACTTGGTTTCCTTTGATCAAAAGAGTGAGCTGGTCTACACAACATTGGGAGAGGAGATAAGTATTTAATACATATCAAATTATTTGTTCAAACACTGCTTCAGTATAATAACTGGATTTTTATGGTGACCTAAAAATCGTATTAAATTTTTCCAACTTACAAATGTTGGCTTTCTTTAATCAAGAGACTGCCGTTTTAGTTGTTTGTTTTTTAATGATAAGGAGTATTTTTTATTTTATATGGCTGGAGAGCTTGTTTTGGAAAAGTGAAGCTTATATTAATTGCTTCTTCAGTTGTTTGAAACATGTATGGAGGTAGGGAGGTCATTTTGATTACAGAGTCAAAATAGCAAAGTTAAGTGTGTTTACTAATACACTTAATATATATACTATATATACCTAATATTGGTTATGCCATATCCAAATTCATTAAAAACAAGGCAGAAATTTCCTGCTATCATATAATGCAGTTATATAACTGATCCCTTACTCCGCAGCATGGAAATATTTTGGTATTTTAGTCTCTTGATTAGGGATTTGTAGCCTCAGGTTTCCTGATAGGAAGGCATTCTGCTTTAAACAAGTAATAAGTACCAGTTACCTACAAGGAAGAGAGAAACCACAACATAGGAAAGACCTGAAAACCATAAGTAAAAGTGTTGCAATCTTCATATGAACAGTGAACTTGCCAAATATGTGTACATATATATTTATATATTTGAAAAATAAACATTTTTTTAAATGTTCAGAAGGCAACTCTTACCTTGTTCCTCTTAGTCAATCCAAAGTAGCAACTGACTAGTTGCTGGTAACTGAATATCCAGAGAAGTGAAGATTCCGAACTTACGGACATGAGCAACTTAAAGAGAAAAACTCACCACTGGGAAAGTATGGCTCAACGTGGATTTTTATTCCTAATGATACACGTTTCAGATTTTCTTAAAAATTAATTTGCTTTTTGTTTGATATTGAGTGAAATGGTTAACATGTGATTTTGAAGCCAGTCGGCTGTGGTGTGCTGGAGCATTCTGGCAGAGTGATTTCAGGGGCAATTCACGGAGTCTGCCCTAACCCCAGAGGCTTTGCGAGCTGCCTGATGAAGGAAAGCTGATTTTAAAACATTTAAGGTTTTGCTGATTATAGTCCAATGCTTGCTCTGAAACTCATAGGAAATTGGAATTTTGTTTCTAATTTTAAATCTTTTACATGAGTTCTAAGATAGCATATGTCAATTATTAGACCAAGTCTGTTGTGAAGAGTTAATTTAGTGCTCATCGTTTTCTCTAATTAAATGACTGCTAACAATGGGCAAATTCTTTTAAGAATTGTAATAATTGTGGTCCTTGTGTTTAGCAGATAGTTTGCTCTTGGCATATTTGCTTATCCAATACAAGAATGCCAAAGGAAGGAAATATTACAGGCCATTTTTTCAAAGTTGAAGATTTGTTGTTTTAAATTATAATTGTTCTCAGAACGTGTTTGTTATTTCTAATCATTTTGGTGATTTAAGAGTGAGAGCCATGATGTTTTGATTTAATAAAGGCAAATTTAATGCAAAAGTGGGTAAACTCATAGCAAACTTTTCTATTAAATTTTATAAATTTTTAATAGCTAATTATGTCCTAACTGTATTTTGGAGAAATAGAACAGCAGTAAATACTGTAGACACAGCTTTCAACATTTTTTTTTTTGTTATGTACACAAAAGTTCAACTACTTTTTGGTGTTTATGAAAACCATTCAGTTGACAAGGTGCCTATGCCATTACTGAATTTTCTTTAAATATGTTTCGACAATAGATTTGCTAATTTAAATAAAAAGAATCTGAAGGAAAAGAACCATTTACCAGCAATTTGCTAAATACTTAATCACAGTTGTATCTTTATCAGGTCCCTTTTCTATAATGTGCACTTAAAATTAGTGCTGTCTGAGCAGGAATGAAACCTGACATAGTTAAGGGGAAAAAATATATACTTTTTTTTTTTTTTCCCATGACTAGTATGGCAATAGGACTCTTCACAGGTTAATTTAAGCTTCAAACATTCATCTTCTAACTTAGAGATGGAGCCATTCGGAAATGTTAACATTTGTTACCATCCCATTGCCAGAGTAAGTAGACGTGAAAAAAAACTTAAAAAGAAAAATACAGAACAATTTTAATACTTACAATGAGGTAAATATTAAACAATTATTGTTTCAATGATTTAATGAAGATCTTGAAAAACATCTGAAGTCTTCCAATTTTTACATTTATTGGAGGGGGTCTCTGCCTTCTGTCAACCTATTTAAGCCTCTTTCTTTGTGCATAAGTGTTGAAATTTCCAAAAATGAAATGTTAGCTTTTTATTTTTACTTCCTATTAAATTTAATGCAAAATATGGCCGCAGTTTAAAAGTATTATGCATTATTTGCAGTAGATTTCATTAGCCCTGCTCAAAGGGCAAATTTTAAAAATTCAATTTGGGTGAAAGATTTGCTAGTTTTCTGGAAAGATTTGCTATCATCAACTCAAGCTGGTTTTTCTATTTTCATGTAAATGACTGGAATGCTATCTTACAGACTCTTCAAGGTCGTGTGTGTGAAGTGAACATTATATGAAAGCTTTCCTGTCATCTACACTATATGTGTCGCCTGGAGTTTTGAACAAATTTGAGTTCCTAAGTTGTAATCTATCCGTATATGGTATGTCCGATTTTGAATGTGTGCCACTACATACTGAGGTGATAACGCTGTACAATTTTAAATAGTAGCAGTTTCTGTATGCAGTAGGCTGAAATATTTTGATGAACTGCTTAATTTTTTGGATTTTATTTTTTAAGTTGTATAATTTATTTTCTTGCAAAATAAAAATGTAATATAAAAGCTTGCACCTACCCAGAAAATGTTGATGTTCTACTGTAAATAGTTTCTGAGCTTAATTAAAAATTTTATGATAGGTACATTTATGTATTTCATGGAGAAATAGTAAATCTCAGCCAGCCTTAGGAATCAGAAATATGAAGAGTAACCCACTTATTTTTCTTTTTAGATTTCAAATTCTAGTTCAGAATGAAAGTTATCAGGAATATAGCTTTTCTGTTGATGCTAGCATATGGCCCTCATGCCTGGAAGAAGTAAAAAATTCTAAACCTGACAGCGATTAATGCATTCATTCACCAGTTTAATAGGCCTTGTCATAACATTTAAATTTCATATCAGATCAAATTTTAAAATATAAGATAATATATATGTGAAAATTTGTAAATTTAAGTTTTGAAGCTGTAATTTAGTAATAAGGTTATGAAAATGGACCATTTATACATTGGCTGCTGTAACAATGTATAAAAACTGGGTGGCTTGTAAGCAACAAATTTATTTCCCACAATTCTGCAGGCTGGAAGTCCAAGGTCAGGGAGCCATCATGTTTGATCCTGGTGAACAGCCTCTTCCAGATCACAGACTGCTGACTTCTCGATGTACCCTCACATCCTCACCATGGCAGAAAGAGGGCTTTATAAGGGCACTAATCCCACCCATGGGGACTCCACCCTCATTACCTAATTGCCACCCAAAGCAAGGGCCCTACCCATTCCCCTAATAACTTCACATATGACTTTAAGGGAGACAGATAATTCAGAGCACTTCATAATGATCCTAAACTAAACCATAGACTTTAATGGGGTTGTGGTGGGGTAGGAGGGTTGACTTGAAATGACGGAAAAGTATGGTGTGAGTGTAAGATTCATCAGAACCTAGATTTACCATTAAGCTTTGAGGCTCTTTACTTGCACAAGCCCTAGGGATTTTGTATTGTATATTTTTCTCAGAGTCCCCAAAATATCAGAAGTTGAATGCAGTCCTGATAACACTCAATGCATAAAGAAACCTGGCACATAGTGGGCACATAATGCCAATCGAATGAAGGAAAGCATGTGTGCTTGGGAACAGAGTAGAGTTCAATGTTTTAAGCTTTAGGTGGGAAAACGTTTATAGTTGCTCATTCTAGGCTATAAAATGTGGACTTTGTCACTGAACTGTTTTGACCAATGGAGCAGGGGTCTTAGATTGTAGTGATATTGCAGATGTTTATGAGCATCTGATTCAAGAAAAGACATGCAGCCCTAACCAGTTTGGCTCAGGGGATAGACCATTGGCCTATGGGCTGAAGGGTCCCAGGTTCCATTCTGGTTAGGGGCATGCACCTTGGTTGCGTGCACATCCCCAGTGTGCAGGAGGCAGCTGATCAATGTTTCTCTCTCATGGATGTTTCTAACTCTATCCCTCTCCCTCTCTGTAAAAGCCAATAAAATATATATATTTTTTAAAAAGACATGCATATAAAAGATACAAACAATTCTGTGCATAAACCTTAAGTGTTCCAACACCCAACATTAAAAACCATTTAGAGTGAGATTCTAGAATGAGGAAAGAGGAGCCGTTTGCTCTGTGGGTTGGTAGTGACCTAATGTCACAATTTTTTTTTTAATTTATTGATTAAGGTATCACATATTTGTCCTCAACCCCCCATTCCAATCCCCCACCCCACCTTCACTCAAGCCTCCACCCCGCTATTGTCCTTGACCACTGGTTAGGCTCATATGTGTGCACATAAGTCCTTTGGTTGATCTCTCCCTTTTATCCCCACCGTCCCTTTGAGGTCCAACAGTCTGACCCATGGCTCCTTATCTTTGAGTCTGTTCTTGTTCTTCAGTCTATGTTCACCATTTCCCCTAGATGAGTGAGATCATGTCATACTGGAAATATAAGAATAAAAAATGAGACAAACAATAATGGTTATGCTGAAAGGCATATGAATCAGTCTGTAGTGAGTTTCTGGGCCACCAGTTCCTTTGAGTCCCAATTTCAATGTCAAACAGTTCCTTATGTGTACATGTCAGCAATGATATTTCAGTTCTGGATGGTAATGTCACAAATTCTTATCCAAACTTTAATTTTGGCTTTTTATCTAAAAAAAAATGACAGGAAATTTTTCTGGGTGTTTTCCTTTTAATGATAAATGCAGTGTGTCCATTATTGTATTGTGGCTACTCAGGCAGACTGATACTACTTAAGATGTTTCCTCCACTGGCTGACATGGCTCAGTGCTTGAGCATAGGTCTATGAACCAGGAGGTCACAGTTCAATTCCCAGTCAAGGCACATGCCCAGATTGGGGGCAATCCCCAGAGTGGGGCGTGCAGGAGGCAGCCAATCAAGATTCTTTCTCATCACTGATATTTCTCTCTCTCCCACTCCCTCTCTAAAATAAATTGTGTGTGTGTGTGTGTGTGTGTGTGTGTGTGTATGTGTGCGTGTGTTTAAAAAGATGTTTCCTCCACAGTGATTGACAGTTCAGTGCTAGCAATGGGAACCAGAAAGGTGAAGTTTGAGGAAAGCGCCAATTTTGAGGAATGAGCTGGGTGTGAAAATGAACGCTCCTTGTTAAGAGAATGTATAAGTTATCTTGCCTATAAGAAGGAGTGGGGCTTGGGAACACTTCCACAAGTTTCTTTACCTGAGACTGAATGTGTAATGGTTCCCTTCTTTACGTTATCCCCTCCATTCTTAGCAGGAGACTGTGCTTTGAGAAACAAGCAGAAAAAAACAAACAGACCTTTGGCCCTCGCTAGTTGCCCCCGTGAATAGAGGTCGGCCTTCGGACTGAAGGGTCCAGGTTTGATTCCAGTCAAGGACACATATGGGATTGTGGGCTCCATCACCAGTAGGAGGTGTGCAAGAGGCAGCTGATCAATGATTCTCATTGAAGTTTCTATCTCCCTCTCCCTTCCTCTCTGAAATCAATAAAAATGTGTTTTTTTTTAAAACAGATCATTGGCGTGAACTTTCCTAACTTGCCTTCTCTCCACCTCTAATTTACCTCTAACAGTGTGTGTCTGCTTCCTGTCTTAGCGGAAAGAGATGCCTCACTTCTTACTCAAGGCCAACTATTTCATCCCTTCACTGAGTCCCTTCTTCACCTCTTCACTGAGTCCCTTCTGCCTCCTGTATTTTGCCCTAAAATATCTACATTTCCTATATCTGTAAAACATCCTTCTTTTGGTTATTTCCTCCTTAACCTCCTTGGCCTGCAGACCTGCAGCGTGATCATCACTTGTAAACTTGGAAATGCACGTTCTTGAGCCCCACCCAGACCTATTGGTTCCAGACTCTTGAGGTGGGGCCCAGCTCTCTGTATTTTAACAAACCCTGCAGGTGCACACTAGCATTCGCTAACCACTGGCTTACAAACATATTCAGCTACCCACCGTCCTTTTCAAAGAAAACTTTTTCCTCTCCCCTGATCGTGTTTTGCGTGACCTTATTTTCCTCCTTCCTCCTTTCTTTGCTAACCCTCTTCAAAGAGTAGTCCAAATCTGATTGTATTTTGCCTGGTACTCCTTTTTTTTTTTTTTTTTTTTTTAAGTTTTTATTTTTCATATTATTACAAATGTTCCTTCCCCCCCCCCCCACCATTGCTCTCCTCCACCAGGTTCCCACCCCACCCTCTGCCCTTTCCCCTCTCCCCATTGTCCTCAACCATAGGTGCACAGTTTATGTTCAGTCTCTTCCCACGCCCCCCTCTCCCCTTTTCCCCAAGAATCGTCAGTTCACTCCCCTTCCATATCTCTGATTCTATTATATTCAACAGTTAATATTGTTCATCAGATTTTTTTAATTTCCTTGGTTTTTAGATTCACTTGTTGATAATTACGTATTTGTTGTTCATAATTTTTATCTTTGTTTACTTTCTCTTCTGAAAGAACCCCCTTCAGCAATTCATATAATTCTGGTTTGGTGGTGATGAACTCCTTTAGCTTTTTTTTATTAGTGAAGCTCTTTATCTGGCCTTCGATTCTGAGTGATAGCTTCGCTGGGTAGCTTATTTTTGGCTGTAGGTTCTTGCTATTCATCACCTTGTATATTTCTTGCCATTCCCTTCTGGCCTGCATGGTTTCTGTTGAGAAGTCAGCTGACAATCGTATAGGTGCTCCTTTATAAGTTACTACCTTCTTTGCTCTTCTTTTAATATTCTCTCTTTATCTTTTGCTCTTGGAATTTTAATAATGATGTGTCTCGGTGTGGTCCTCTTTGGATTCCTTTTGTTTGGAGTTCTGTACACTTCCTGGACTTGTAGGTCAAATTCTTTCACCAGGTGGGGGAAGTTTTCTGTCACTATTTCTTTCAGTATGTTTTCGATATCTTGCTCTCTCTCATCTTCTGGAACCCCCATAATTCTGATGTTGGTTCGCTTGAAGTTGTCCCAGAGGTTTCTTACATTATCTTCAATTTTCTGGATTCTCTTGCCTTCTAGCTTCTGTGGAGGAGTGTCTTCTGGCTCTTTTTGTTCCAAATCTTTGACTTGATTCTTGCGATCTTCCCTTCTGTTTTTAGGACTCTGTAGAATATTTTTTATTTCAGACAATGTATTCTTTATTTCTTGTTGTTCCCTTATCATTTCTTGATGGTCTCTTTTCATATCCTCATAGGCCTTATCCATCTTTTCTAGGAAATTCTTGAAAAACCTTATAAGCGTAGATTTGAACTCTATATCCAGACGCTTTTTGTCCTCCATTTCTTTCGTTTGTGATCTATTTTGTTGTCGCATGTCGCAGTTACAGATGGGACGGGATTTCAGGGTGGAGCCTGCAGCTTTGGCTTCCGTCAGCCCCGCCCTATGCGGGTCCTTCAGTGCTCGCTGCCGGCGCCTCTGAGGAAAAGGTGCCCTCGATTTTCGCCTGCTGCCAAACAGTCTATGCTCTCCCACAATGAGCCCGGTATTGGGGTTCAGTTCAGTTGGAAGTGGAGTTGGAGGTGGCGTTCACAGCAGTCTGGAGCCCCAGTCTCCTTCCCGTCAGGGCAATCCCGCGGCACAGCCGACCGTCCCTTCTCTGGGGGCAGTGTCCGCGCCTCCGGGACCTCCTTTCTCCGCTACCCCGGGGTTCCGACTTACAGCCCAGCTCCCTATGGCTGAGCCTGAGTCCCTGGGGTCTGGCCCAGAACGGGGGTTCAGAGCAGTCAGGGGCCCAGCACAGTCAGAGTTTTATCTCCTTTCCGCTAGGGAACGCCCGCCAGGCACTCGGCCTCCCTCCTCTCCGGCTCCGTCCTCTTCTCGCGCGCCGCGTGTCTCCGTACCTTGGGCTTTTACAGCTCCTCCATGCTTCCTTCTGGTTTTCTCCTTGCTTCTTGTTGTAGGATTTCCAGTCAGTCGACTTTCCTGTAGTTCTGGGTAATGTCCATTTTATATTTTAGTTGTATTTTATTAAAATTGTTGTGTGCGGCTGCGGCTAGTTGCCTACCCGAGCAGCCATCTTGGATTCTCTGCCTGGTACTCCTTGACTTACGTTCCCACGAGTCCTCTTGCCAAGGTCACCAGTGACCTCCCTATTGCTTAGTCCGAAGTTCATTTTCAGTCTTCCTCTTGATCTCTGCAGCATTTCTACCATGAACACTCCTACTTACTGAATTTGTTCCATTAGCTTCAAAGATACCATTCTCTCCTGGGCTCACGCTTCTCTCTCTCAGCTTTCTCAGTCACAATGTCTGGCCCCTTTTCTGCCTGCACACCCTGGGACCTCATCTCAGTCCTCTACTGTGGCTGAGCTACATGCTCTTTCTGGGAGACTTCATCTACTCTGGCTTCACCCGTTGTTTGCATGTTGATACTCCAGAGTGTCTCCCGCCCAGCTTTCCCTCCTAAGAGCAGTGTGTGTATCCAGCAATTTCTTTTTATTTTCTTTTTGTGGAGAGATAGTAGGAGAGAGACGTTGATTTGTTGTTCCACTTATTTGTACATTCATTGATTGACTCTTGTATGTTTGTATCCAACCAGCAACCTTAGCCTATCGGGATGATGCTCTAACCAAGAGCGACCTGGCTCTTGAATATCTCCTCATCTTTCTCAAACTTGCTCCTTTTAGTAGCTAACTCAGCCTCCCAGGTTAGGAATTTTGATGTAATCTCTATTGCTCCCCTCCTTATACCACATACCTCCACTTCTGCATTATCTCTGGAACCTGACCTTTATTTACTTGTACTGTGTTCACTGAGTGAAAAGGAACATTTAATAGTATGCTTATACTGTTTGAGGTAGGGGAGGACTAGCTGCTGGGTTGTTTCTTGGCCATTTTTTTAAAAAAAATGATTTCAAAGAGGAAGGAAGAGGGAAATGGAGAGAGAGAAACATCAATGATGAGAGAGAATCATTGATTAGCTGCCTCCTGCACATCCCCTACTGGGGATCAAGCCCGAAACCCAGGCATATGCTCTTGACTGGAATCGAACCTGGGACCCTTCAGTCCGCAGGCCAATGCTCTATCCACTGAGCTAAACCAGGGCTTGGCCTATGTTTTGAAGTAAACTAAATGTACAGAATGGTAAGATTGTATTTGCTTTAAGTCTGTGGCATTTCTGGACCCAATTTTTCTCTGTATTGAGCCTATACCCCAGAATCTGAGGCCTGAGACACCAGATGTGAAATGGATCATTCCCTTTAGCCTATGGCTGAGGAATCACTCCAAATCTAAAGCATACAAGCAGGGAGAGGATTTCCATCATTTAAAAAGTTCTTACACTTCCTAGCACAGTTCTTTGCTCGATTAGGGGCTCACTCTTTATAAAATTGAAATCATAGGCATGGGAAGCACTGTTGACAGAGCTACATCTTCTAAAGATGGAGAAATGTCATTCTCTGGATAGTAAAACTGCTGTCTTACACTCATTAAGAACTTCTGCCGGGACTGGTTTGGTTCAGTGGATAGAGTATTGGCCTGCGCACTGAAAGGTCCCGGGTTCGATTCTGGCCAAGGGCATGTTCGATTCTGGTCAAGGGCACATCCCCAGTAGGGGGTGTGCAAGAGGCAGCTGATAGATGATTCTCTCTCATCGATGTTTCTAACTCTCTATCCCTCTCTCTTCCTCTGTGAAAAATCAATAAAATATATATTTTTTTAAAACAAAAAAAAACCTTCTGAGCCCTACCGATGTGGCTCAGTGGTTGAGCATCGACCCATGAACGAGGTCACAGTTTGACTCCCAGTCAAGTACATGCCCGGGTTATGGGCTCATTTGCCAGTAGGCAGCCGATCAATGATTCTCTCTCATCATTGATGTTTCTATTCCTCTATGCCTCTATTTTCCTCCAAAATCAATTTAAATATTTAAAAAAAAAAAAAGTTGCCAAAACCGGTTTGGCTCAGTGGATAGAGCGTCGACCTGCCGACTGAAGGGTCCCAGGTTCGATTCCGGTCAAGGGCATGTACCTTGGTTGTGAGCACATCCCCAGTGGGTGGCGTGCAGGAGGCAGCTGATTGATGACTCTCTCTCATCAATGTTTCTAACTCTCTATCCCTCTCCTTTCCTCTATGTAAAAAATCAATAAAATAAACAAAAAACAACAACACTGTGATATTTTTTTAAATATATTTTATTGATTTTTTTTACAGAGAGGAAGAGAGAGGGATAGAGAGAAACATTGATGGGAGAGAATCATCAATAGCCACCCCCAGCACATACCCTGACTGGGGACTGAACGCCCAAGCCTTTGGTGCATGGGACGACACTCCATCCAACTGAGCCACCCACCCTTGCTTTTTTTTTTTTTTTTTTTTTACCTCAACACTCCATTTCTATCTATAGACGTGATAAAGTAGGCAGCTAGAAAGATATGAGCTGGATGAGGCAGTTAGGGCTTAGAGGGGAGACATGACGGACCAAAATTCAGCAGTGAAGGCCACAGGCCCCTGTGTGAGGAGAGAGGATTTAGAGCCCCTTCCAGGGGGTGGTCCAACCGGGGCATAACGCCTGGGTGAAGGGGCCTTATAGCTTGAAGATTTCTATTTTTATTTTTAAGAAATAAGGGAGGAGAAGACGTCACTTGGGGACACTCCAGCCTAGCGGTATACATTCCCAAACCCCCGGACTGAGCGGGGCCCTGGGCTTGGCTTCGGCCCGCTCAGCCATACCTGAGGGCATCATTCCTTTTCTGCAAGCAAATCCTCACCTGCTTCTGCAGCATGCTATCGATCTGAATTCATTCCTTCAAGGAGAGGAGGAAGCAGAGTGCTGTCTCCGGCCAGAGGCCGCCCTGACCCCCGCTGACAGAAGAAGTTTCAATGCCATCGATTTCAGCTAACCTCAGTCAAATTCAGTTACTTTTCCTGAATCTCAGGCTCCAGCTCTGTCACTTTCTGGAGTGTTTCCTTCTCCCCGAGTCCGAGGCTCTCAGATGGTCCTGAGCTGCCTGCACGCAGACGCAGTCAGACCCCCACGCTGACTGTGCGGGGAGGGGCGGGTTCCCGAGCGGGGCGGCCGGAGGGCCAGCAGCTCCCGCGCAGAGAGGGGCCATGCCCTCCCCAGCACCCGGAGGAGCCCCCCACGCGCTGTGTGGGCTGGGTGGGGGGTCATGTGGACTTCCTGTGAGGCTACACTGAGGCCCTCATATCCAAGCACCCAGAGCAGCCACCTCAATCTTCTATTTAATCTCTAGTGCTCCTGTGGGCTACTTTTTTGAACAAATCAGCTTGAATCAGAGAACTTGGATAACACTGAATTTTGCGCACGTGTGTGTGTGTGTGTGTGTGTGTGTGTGTGTGCGCGCGCGCGCGCTTCTCAGGGACACTCATCACGGGCTAATCCTCTGACTTTCTCCCGAGTTCTACTTGACCAGTATTGGGTGGTGGTAGGAAAAGCGGACTCTCAAATCTTTCTTCTTTCACTTACACTGGGACTTTAGAATTTTAGAATAAAATATTTGGTGGCCTTTCATTTGTTTTGCTTCTGCTGTCCCTTGGGATGCTCATAACTTCACAGGCTGGATGTGAAGGGAGGAGGGTGCACAGATTTTAAAGGAAGCGGGGGTGGAGGGTGCAGCACATCTGAGCATAACCAATTCTCTGCTCCCTACCTCTCTTCACAATTCTTTTTTTTTTTAAATATATTTTATTGATTTATTTTTACAGAGAGGAAGAGAGAGGGACAGAGAGTTAGAAACATACATGATAGAAAATCATCGATCAGCTGCCTCCGGCACACCCCCCATTGGGGATGTGCCCCTGACCAGAATCAAACCTGGCACCTTTCAGTCCGCAGGCTGACGCTCTATCCACTGAGCCAAACCGGTTTCGGCTCTTCACAATTCTTGCTCTGTCTGCTTTGGAGTGTCCTCTTCCTCCACCTAAATGCAGTCTCCCCAAGTCTCTCTCTCTACGAATGAAATATGGTAGCACTCATACTTGGGTAAAAACTACTGTTTGAATTTTAACTCTACTATCCTGACTTCGACCTTCACTTACTTGCTTTGTTCATCGCGCAATGGGCTTAGGGAGGATGAGTTCAAGTTCTGGGCAAGGTTACAGGCAGAACTTTCTTTTTCATGAAAGAGCCAGCCCTATGTGCACTTAGTGGTTATCTCGATGCTGGCCTCAAAAACAATGCTGTTCTATCCAATTAAAAAAAAAAAAAGTGCACCTGGCATGGTATTGAGATTGTGGGCATATCTGGTCTCTGGGCTGCAAGGTCAGACAGCTAAGTTTATCTTCATCATTCTTCAAACGGGCTAAAGCAAACTAGAAAGCAACATTTTAGCTAGGAAGAACAGCAGAAAATTCCAAACAACAGTTTGTTGTAGAATGGGGGTTTTCCTTCTCAGAACCTTTAAAAAGAACTACCTGCCCCTGAAGCAGCACAGTCGTGTAGGGTCCACCTGCGTGTGGTACTCTTGTGGCTGCCCTGGCCAGTTCAATAAATTCTTGTTTGCTTTTTTTAAATAAATTATCAGCCTCCAGCGGTCTTATTTTGAACCCAGGGTTTGACCCCACAACATTTGGAGGCCCCCAGCGAGATACCTGAAAGAGAGGAGAGAGGGACCCCCCAGGGGCAGGATGCTCTCCCCCGGCAGGAGGAGAGAGGGACCCCCCAGGAGGGGCAGGAGGCTTGTCCTCCACAGGAGGCTCTCCCTCCTTTCGGGGACCTTTGCCGGAGACAGAAGCCGCAAGGATTTATTGAAATCGGGGAGACCGGTCTCATGAGGTAAGTCGCCCGGGTTATGGTTGAGATCTCAAAAGGGCATGGGTCCTTGGAGGGCTGGACGTGGCTTAACCTCCAGGCTCTGGCCGTAGGACACGATGGTGTCCTCGGCCCGGGAGGACACTATGGTATGTGTCCTCGGCCCTAGGTGTCCAGACGGGTTGTCTTGTGTTTTGTCGTGTTTGTATCAGGCCTATTTGTTTTGTGTTTTGGTCTCTGTCAAAATGGGTCAAGGTCTGTCAGTGTCTCTGTGTTCCCCTCTACAGTTTTTTTTTTTTTTTGAAAGATTTCCAGGACTTCAAGAAACGGGCGAACGAATACGTCTCTGATGTTAATGCTTTTGATTTAACCACTCTTTTTCCCAGGTCAACGCCGGTCTGTAGGATAACTTTCCCCTCACAGTTCCTAGAGTATTAGTCTTATTTCCTTTGTCAAACATGAGTGCCATTTCTGTTTTGCTGAAACATTGTAATAGTACTTGTTTACTGAAAGGGTATAAGTACAGACGTTTGTTTGATGTTTTGTTTGTCTACTTGGGTATAATTATTTGTTCATGTAAATGTGAAAATCTATAAAAAAGAGAAAGAAAGAAACCTTTAATTTGTTTAAAGCTGAGTGCTCTGATGGCTAGCAAACCACCCGGAGTGACCACTGGGATTCCTTTTTCCCAGGGGTGCTTTGCTTTCTGTCAGAGGGGAATCGGCCCACCTAAGAAGATTTATGTCTATGTGTATTGATTTAAAGGTATGAAATTATAACAATTGTGGTACAAAAAGTTAAAAGCAGAGACTGAATTCTAAAATTAACTATTTATAAGAAGGAAGCTTGAGCTAGCAAAGTAGCCAAGTCTGCCCAGCAAGCTCAAAAACTAAATGAATCTTATTTCTGCCACCACCCAGTCTTGATCAGTGGTGGAGGAACTGTTTGTTTCAATTAATCAATTTAAGTTTGATGTGATTAATGATTACAGTACATTGTAAAATCTTTAAAAGAAAAGGAAAATATTTTGAGGGCAGCTTGGTCCTTATGTGTGTATGTCAACTCTTAAGTTATAGTTTTAAAATCAGTAATATTAATGGAAACACATGTATAAGAGCTTTTCAAAAAGTTCAGGTGTGTGACAGTCAGCCTAGCCGGCCCAAGAGATAAAGACTCTGGAGACAGACCAGACCAGAGTAGAAAATTTTAAAAAGATAAAGTCAGTTGAAACTCAGTGCCTGGAATTCCTCTACAGTGAAACATGCAAACCTCCCTCTAGATCTAGCTAGGAGATTGCCGTCAGCAAAACCACAGCATCCTGCACTCCTGTTTGGAGTCAGAACAGACATTCTGCCTGAGGCAGAACAGGCAAGGTTGTGCAAACCGTCTAAGGAACAGCTAAGGACTGCCAGTTCTTTGTCCTGAGGGGCCAATCAGGGAGTGACAGACCAACAGTGGGATGGGATGGGGAAAGAGGTATAAGAGGAGGGACTGCCCCTCCATCGGGGCTCTTACCTGGGTGTTTGCCGGCTGCTGTGTCAGCCAGGGTTTGAGCCCGGATTCGAATCTGTAATAAACTCTTGCATGCTTAATCAAATTGGCTCCGGTGGTTCATCTCTTGGGGACTCGCTCCGTAACATCAGGGAGTCTGATTGCAGTATAGGGGTCACCAGGTCGCCCACACCACCTTAGTTAGCAAGCGGCGAACCGCCAGATGAAAACGCCTCGCCTGGGTGGGAGCTCCTCCTTCACCACCTGGGACCCGTGCTCCCTGCCTCCGCCCGCCTCCAGGGGTTGTTTTGAGTAGATGGAGGCGGCTGCGGCTAGGAGAGAAATTCCTTTGTGACCCCCTGCACCCCAATGAGACACCAAACCCCCGGGTGACTGCTTGGACACTTTTCACCGTGTTCTGTTAGGGGCCTTAAAGGCGCAGTTAGAAATTCTCCCATTCCCCATTTCAGGCCTATCAGAATCTGAGATCCTCATCTGTAGGAAAAATGTGGCATTTTAAATTTCAAGCGGCTGGAGGCCTGGGAACAGAGTGCTGAGCCTGCTCCCTCCTCCCTCTACCTTTTCTAAATATTTTAAAATAATGAGATTTGAGGCATGGTTATACATTTTTGAAAAACATAGAAAGAAGGTTTAAAGGCTAATGTAAAATAGTAAAAGTTTTTGTGAAGGTTATACATGTGATGAGAAGGAGAAACAGGGAGAGAAGGAAACAGCAGAAGTAGAGGTCTAGAGTGGGAGAGGGGGAAAGAAAGAGACGGAGACGGTCTGAAAGAAAGGGAGACTTAGACTCCAAGGGTTTTTTAACTTAGAGGAAAAAGACTAAGGACTGGGGCTCCTTTCCATTAAGCCCCAAGGGTAACCTTACAAGTGGAGGGCAAACCTGTTATACTGGGGCAGTCTATTCAGTCTTGACAGAGCCTATGGGACGTCTAGGAAGATATCAGTTCAGGGAGCCACCAGACAAACTGACTGTTTTCCTTGGACATCAAGAAGGACTGTAGACCTAAGAAGGAACACGTACTGGGGGAATGCAGCTGCTGAACTGGACCAAAGTGGAACAACGGGCCTTTGAGGAGCTAAAGAAGGCTCTCATCTCAGCACCTGCCCTATCCTTGCCGGATGTCACAAAGCTCTTCCATCTCTACGTGAGTGAGGTAAGGGGCATTGCCAAAGGGGTTCTCTCTCAGACTCTAGGTCCCTGGAAGAGATCTGTTGCCTATCTGTCTAAGAGGCTAGACCCTGTGGCAGCAGAGTGGACAGCGTGCCTCTAGTCAGTGGCCACCACAGCATTGCTGGTGAAGGAGGCAGATAAGCAGACTCTGGGCCAGGAGCTAACCCTGACAACACCCCATGCCATTGAGACCCTCCTTCGAGGTACTCCAGAGGGATGGATTGAATCACCCAGTACCAAGCTCTTCTCCTAGACCAGACCTGCGTCCGGTTCCATAAGACACTGGCCATCAACCCTGCCAGCCTGCTTCCAGATGATCCAGAGCAGGGGTCCTCAAACTTTTTAAAGTGGGGGCCAGATCACGGTCCCTCAGAGAGCTGGAGGGCTGGACTATATGAACTACTAATTCCTACTGTAACACCTCGGCTGCACTCACTGCCCAAAAAACCTGGCGGGCCGGATCAGACTCCTCTGTGGGCCGCATGTGGCCCGCGGGCCGTAGTTTGAAGACCCCTGATCCAGAGGAACCCATTCATGACTACATAGAGGTAACAGATGCAGTACTGACAGATGTCCTGCTGTCATCACCAGATGAGGTACTGTACACTGATGGGAGCAGTTACGTTCAGGATGGGATCTGATATACAGGGGCAGCAGTATTCACTCTGGGCCACACCATTTGGGCACAGTTCCTGAACTTTTGGGCTTAATCCAAGCCCTTTGATGGGGACACAGTACCATCCACTGGGAAAGAAGGTTACCAACTCCAGCCAGAAAGGACATTATTTTAGACTTATTTGAGGCCATCTGACTCCCAAAGGTAGTTGCAATAGTGCACTGCAAAAAACATCAGAAAGGGGAGGCAATTAAAGCCAGAGGAAATAGAGCCGCAGACCAAACTGCTAAAGAAGATGCCCAAAAAACCAGTGGGGCCTTTACAAGTCTTAGTAACCCTGCCAGACGCCCACCTATACCAAACTAGAGGAGGAATTGGCTGAACAAAAGCAAGCCATCAAAGGACCAGATGGTTGGTGGACCCTACCAGATGACAGACTGCTGGTCCCAGAGGCTCTAGGTCGGACGTTAGTTGCCCAGTTGCAGCAGGTTACTCACTTAGGTGTCACCAAGACTGCTAAACTTCTGTGAGGCAGATACTACCAAGCTTAGATAAGATAATTAAAAGCATAGTCCCTAGAAGTACTATCTGTATACAGATAAATGCTGAGGTAGGATTGTCTCCCTGGGAATTCAGGCCCCAGAGAAATTCCCCAGGAGAGCACTGGGAGGTAAATTTCACGGAGATTAAGCCACCAGCATTGAGGTACAAGTACATACTAGTTTTTATAGACACCTTCTCAGGTTAGGTTGAAACATAGGACAGAAACTGCCTCTATAGTAATCAAAAAATTATTCCAGGAGATTATACCTAGATTCAGGCTGCCAGTAGTCATAGGATCAGATAATAGCCCAGCCTTTGTAGCAAGGTATCTCAAAATATAGCTCAAGCCTTAGGACAGGCATGAGCAAGACTCTAAAAAGTTTAATTAAATTTGTCCTAGAAAACGGTGAAAACTGGATCAACCTCCTATCCTTCGCCCTCTTATGAGCCAGGTGTACCCCCTACTGGGATAGGTTCCCCCCTTTTGAGATCATGTATGGTAGACCTTTCTCCATCCTTCCCAAAGGTCAGGGAGAAACTGAAAGCTGAAATTCATAACCATTCCCTTGCTCAAGTCCTTACAGGCTCTGCAATTTATCCAGAGAGCCATGTATAAGCTTGTTCCAGATGCACTGCCAGTGCCCCCCGTGGACCCTGAATACCCCTTCCAGCCCGGAGACTCTGTGTGGGTAAAGAAGTTCACTGCCCAAGGACTCACCCCAACCTAAAAGGGATGCTACACTGTTGCCCTGAGCACACCCACGGCAGTTGAAGTAGACGGCACCCAGACCTGGCTACACCACTCCCAGCTCCTGCACAGAAAACAACCTGGATCCTGGCAACCAGCGGCCTCATCCGTGAGATCCCTAGCCTGGGCTCCACACAGGCCAGGAGGAGACTTGATGCCTGCAGGAGGGGAATTGGACTTCAGTGAGGACAGTACTGATGGGAACTGTGGTACTAAGGGTTTTGGTAACTATAAGAATGTTGTTTTTTGCTAGCCAGTCAGAAAGTCCGAGGCTAAGTAAGGCTAAATGTACGAGCAAAAATTATATCAACAAATAGACCAGGAGTTAAATAACCTAGATAAATCTATAGAAAAATTAGAAGAATCGGTCAGGTCCCTAGCAGAAATAGTTTTTGCAGAACAGAAGAGGCTTAAATCTGTTGTTCCTAAAGCAAGGGAGACTGCCCAGCTCTAGGACAAACCTGCTGTTTCTACACCAATCATTCCGGGGTCATAAGGGAAAGCCTAAATCAATTGAGAAAGAGGCTAGCTGACAGAAAGGAAGCTCAGAAGACTGCAGGAAACTGGTATGAGAACTTGTACTCGTGGTCCCCTTGGCTCACCACCCTACTGACTGCCATAGCAGGCCCACTATTACTGTTACTTATAGGATTAATCTTTGGGCCATGTCTCATAAAATGCTTGGTTAATTTTGTACAAGATAGAATACAGGCAGTGAAACTAATGGTCTTACATACTCAGTATTCCCCACTAGTAGACACTAGTAATGAATCTAAGGTTTAGATTCATTCCTAAAAGACCAGTAGGGAATGAAATATGGTAGCAATCATACTTGGGTAAAAACTACTGTTTGAATTTTAACCCTACTATTCTGACTTCGACCTTCACTTACTTGCTTTGTTCATCGCACAATGGGCTTAGGGAGGATGAGTTCCTGTTCTGGGCAAGGTTACAGGCAGAACTTTCTTTTTCATTAAAGAGCCAGCCCTATGTGCACTTAGTGGTTATCTCGATGCTGGCCTCAAAAACAATGCTGTTCTATCCAATTAAAAAAAAATGCACCTGGCATGGTATTGAGTTTGTGGGCATATCTGGTCTCTGGCCTACAAGGTCAGACAGCTAAGTTTATCTTCATCATTCTTCAAACGGGCTAAAGCAAATTAGAAAGCAACATTTTAGCTAGGAAGAACAGCAGAAAATTCCAAACAACAGTTTGTTGTAGAATGGGGGTTTTCCTTCTCAGAACCTTTAAAAATAACTACCTGCCCCTAAAGCCTCACAGTGATGTAGGGTCCACCTGCGTGTGGTACTCTTGTGGCTGCCCTGGCCAGTTCAATAAATTCTTGTTTGCTTTTTTAATAAATTATCAGCCTCCGGCAGTCTTATTTTGAACCCAGGGTTCGACCCCACAACACGGAGTCTCTTTTTTGGTGTAATCTCATCTACTTAATTCCCTCAACAATTAGCTCTGTGTATAACTCCCAGTTCTGTACTTTAATCCTGAATCTCTTTTAACTTTTTAAAAAAACTATTTTTATTGATTTCAGAGAGGAAGGGAGAGGGAGAGAGAGATAGAAACATCAATGACGAGAGGGAATCATTGATTGGCTACCTCCTGCACGCCCCTACTGGGAATGGAGCAAAAAAAAAACGAGTAAGTAGCCGCTGACCCAAATCAAACCCCGGGACCCTTCAGTCTGCAGGCTCAGGCTCTACCCACTGAGCCAAACCGATTAGGGCTATTCTAATTTTTTTTTTTTGACAATTGTAAATAAGGATCAGAATTAGGCCCTGGCCGGGAGCTCAGCTGGTAACAGCATCCTCCCAATATGCCAAGGTGATGGACTTGATCCCCAATCAGGACACATACAAGAAGCAACCAATGAATGCATAAGTGAGTGAGTGGAACAACAGATGGATGTTTCTCTCTCTCGAAAAATCAATAAAAATAATTTCTAAAGTGTTCAGAATTTGTTCTTCACTTATTTAGGAGTCTAAATTGTGTAAATGAGAGCAGTGACCACATTTAGCCTGCTGCCTGTGTTTATGCTGTAGCTCAGAAGAGCATTTGCCGTTCTCCCCCAGCTACCTCCAAGTCTGAGCCTCTAGAAGCTGCCCGTCCAGCACAGAGGCACTGTTTGCCAGTGGCGGAGCTTTGGATAGCAGATTGTCCAGTTCAAGCTAACGCCTCTGCTTCTAGAGCAAGTGTCTCCTCAGAAAAACTAGTGCGGAGGGTCAAAGCCTCTGCGTGGCAGCCAGGCCGCCCGGGTTCGAATGGCAGCTTTCACCGGCAGCTTGGTCAGTGACCTTGGACAAGTTATGTAACTTCTGTGTCTGAGTTCCCTCATCTATAAAACGTGGATAATAATCATCTCTTTGGGGGTTATTCTTTGGGGTTTTGTGAGGAATAAATGACTTAAACTTGTGAAAGAGCTGCCCAATTCTGAGAAATACATAAGTAGCTTATTATAACCCGTCATCTTTTGCTGTTTGATCCCCTACTCTGCTCATCAGCCTTGGCCTCTTAAAACTGCTAATCTCTATGTACAGGGTGGTTCAAAAGTAGGTTTTAAGGTTGGGAGTATAAGAAACATAGAGTTTATTCTTTTTTTTAAAAAAAAAATTTTTTTTTATTTGATTTTTTACAGAGAGGAAGGGAGAGGGACAGAGAGCTAGAAACATCGATGAGAGAGAAACATCGACCAGCTGCCTCCTGCACAGCCCCCACCAGGGATGTGCCCGCAACCAATGTCCATGCCCTTGACCCGAATAGAACCTGAGACCTTTCAGTCCGCAGACCTTTCTATCCACTGAGCCAAACCGGTTTGGGCAAATTTATTCTTATATTGTTTATTAATGATGGCAGTATTTTCCAGAGGAACAACTGTACATCTACTTTTGCCCCATCATGTATTTGCCAGACCAGATGTTTAATTGTGTTATTTTGAACACACACACACACACACACACACACACGCACCGTGAGCACTGACACACATTGTGGTGATTTCCTTACAATAGCTGTTGAAGCGATAGGTATGAAAACGTTTGTGCTTGGCCGAGTGGGGCCAGCCAGAGAGAAGGCATGAGTGGGACTTTCCCAGGGGAGCGGCAGGACGCGCTGACCCACTGAATACAGAGATGGAGCAGCTGCTCCAGGGGTCCTGGGACCCAGGGGCCCATGAACCACCGTGGGTTCCTGGCTTCCCTCAGGAAAGAATTCAAACTACAGCCATCGCGGAATTTAAAGTGACCGTGAGTTTATTAGTGAAGCAGTGAGACAGAGAGTGGCTACTCCACAGGCAGAGCAGCCCCTCGCCAGAGGGATATAATCCCTTTTAATATATATATATATATATATATATATATATATATATATATATATATATATATATATTATTGATTTCAGATAGAAAGGGGGAGGGAGAGAAAAAATAGAAACATCAATGATGATAGGAGGGTCATTGATCGGCTGCCTCCCGCACGTCCCACACAGGGGATGGAGCCCACAACCCTGACCAGGAATCGAACCGTGGCCTCCTGGTTCTCAAGGCGACGCTCAATCAGCTGTGCTGAGAGACTTCTTTTATTGAGGCTCATCTAATTGGGGAAGGGGCGTTCAATGAGGGGAGTGGGAATATGCAGAATCTTTCTGGGAAATGGTTGGAGACTTCTTAAAAAAGCTCCATCAGCTATGTAGTATTCTTTTTTTTTTGGGGGGGGGATGGGGGAGGAGTGTTGATATTTAATTTCATTTTAAAAAATAATTCTTTACTGTTGAAAGTATTACATATGTTTCCCCTCCCCCATGTACTATCCTTATACATGCTTCCATTTCTGATCATGGCGGTGCGGGGTGTGTGGTTTGGTGGGCTACTCTGTTACAATGAGTGTATAATGGGGCTAGGGGTTACCCAAAGTGAAATTAGTCACCATGTTGGATCAAGCTGGTCCCTGCTGGTTCTAAGCCATAAATCTATTGGGGGTCGGTCTTAGTATCTCCAGCATAGACCTTGTGAGGCAGGATAGTAAGGAGCTAGAAAAGTCCCTTGGCAAGTGGAATGAGGGAAACTGACACAATAATTAAGGCCGAACAAATTGAGGAGTTTACAACCAGCTAGGGAATCACCAGGTCTTGTCTTCCCGAACCAAGGACACTTAGGAGTAAATGGTTTACACATTCCGGACCATGTCTCCCCTAACCGAGGACAGAGAAGCAAATGATTTATATATTCCAGATCGTGCCGGGCACATCTGCCTCAGTCCTGGCTCCTCTTCAATGGCATTCTTTCTTCTTCTTCTTCTTCTTCTTCTTCTTCTTCTTCTTCTTCTTCTTCTTCTTCTTCTTCTTTTTCCTTAATATATTTTATTGATTTTTTACAGAGAGGAAGAGAGAGGGATAGAGAGTTAGAAACATCGATGAGAGAGAACCATCGATCAGCTGCCTCCTGCACTGGGGATGTGCCCGCAACCAAGGCACATGCCCTTGACCGGAATTGAACCCGGGACCTTTCAGTCCACAGGCTGATACTCTATCCACTGAGCCAAACTGGTTTTGGCTTCAATGGCATTTTTTATTATTATATTATTGCTACTAATGATTATTATTAGTTCAACTCTCACCTGAGGATATATTCCCCCCCCCCCCCGCCTTTTTTTAAATTGATTTTAGAGAGAGAGGAAGGGAGGGAGAGAAACATAGATGTGAGAGAGAAGCATTGGTTGGTGGCCTCCTCCAGGTGCCCTGACCAGAAGCCTGCAACCTTATGGTGTATGGGGTGATGCTCCAACCAAATGAACCACTGGCCAGGGCTTCAATGACATTCTTTAATGCTAAAACTGGCCCTGGCTGGTTTGGCTCAGTGGATAGAGCATCGGCCTTCAGGACTGAAGGGTTCCAGTCAAGGGCACATGCCTGGGTTGCAGGCTC
Organism: Pipistrellus hanaki; assembly: GCF_964339955.1. Classification (NCBI taxonomy): domain Eukaryota; kingdom Metazoa; phylum Chordata; class Mammalia; order Chiroptera; family Vespertilionidae; genus Pipistrellus; species Pipistrellus hanaki. The sequence goes on from NC_140511.1 coordinate 18,020,415, forward strand.
CATCCTCAGTAGGAGTACAGGAGGCAGCCGATCAAAATTCTCTCTCATCATTGATATTTCTCCCTCTCCCTTCCTTTCCGAAATCAAAAAAAATATTTTTTAAATGACAAAAGTGACTGAAGAAGACCCTGAACCTTCTACTCATTTTGATGAATGAATCAATCAAAGGACACACCTGGAAAACTAATGAATATTCTGTTACAGCCCTCCCCTGCGGCCTAACTTGGATTTCTGCTTGCAGAAGAGAGTAAAGCCTCAAGACACAGGACCCAGCTTGGGTTCTCTCTAGAGCACATGTGTCAAACACAAGGCCCGCGGGCCAAACCCAGCCCGCCAGGCCTTGCAATGTGGCCCGCACCGCGCTGTCATCACTGCACTCCGCTGTCAGTTTATGACATTGTCAGTTTATGAATGTTCAGTCAACCATTCGGCCCGCGATTTAGGCTGGATTTTAGATTTTGGCCCCTTCTCTGATTGAGTTCGACACCCCTACTCTAGAGCATGCCCATGCCTTTTCTCAGGCATACACTTTCTACTTCCTTTCTCCTCAACAATAAGAATCCCCGAGGAACTTGCACCCAGGGGAGCAGTGGGCAGTGGCAGCTCATCGTGGGCTAACCCCCAGAACCTGTCTCCAAGGCCCCCTTTTCTCTGACTTTCCAGCTACCAGCAGCCCCACTTCGGCTCCCTTCGGTCACTGTGACTTGTCCTTCTCAGTGAACTCATGCAGGCCAGCGTGACTCACTTCTTTCCTATAACATTTCCAGAGAGCCAACCCGCCTCCCCTCCTGCTGCCTCTTCCACCCGAAGCCCTTCCTTTGTCTCACTCTCCCCGGCTTTAGTAAATGTCCTCTCAAAACCACCTGGACTCTTGTGAAATCTTTTCTGCACGAAGCCAAGAACGCCTGTACTGCTGGCCAGCCTTAGGCAAACCTATTCTGGGCCAGTTTGCTTTTCTGATAACAGAGGGTTAGCGTGTCTCTGCTCCACAGTGTCTGGGGCACAGTTAGTCAGGTGGAAGGTGAGGAACTGGAAGCATTTGAGGGCCTTTCATCCATATATCTGGCTGGAGTTTTTGTGAATATTAATCATTCATTGTTCAGTAGAGTTAGCTGCTGATATGTATTCTATTTCTCGTTTTCCTCCTTCTGCTGAAAACCAATTGCAAAATTACCTCATCACAAACTAAAAGCTAATTGGATTGCCTAAGAATGCTTTTCATGACTTTCCCTTGTACATTGCAGGTATAAGTGAGAGAACGGGCTCAGTGAAAGAAGAAGGCCCAGTTACACTTAACACCAGTGACTCTGGAAGGTCAAAGTGAGATATCCCGTCCCTGGCCGCTTGGTTCAGTTGGACTGAGTGTGGTCAGGATTAGATAGGCCAAGGTTGCAGGTTCCATTCTGGGCCAGGGCACCTACAAGGAAACCAATGCATGCATCAATGAGTACAACAACAAACCGATGTTTCTCTCTCTACCTTCCACTCTCTCTGAAACAAATAAAATTTTTTTTTAAAAAAAGTTGTGTATTAGAACCTAACAGCGTGGTAAGTGTGCGCCTGGGTTCCCAGCTGGCACCGCCAGCTCCTTGGAGCTTGCTGATTCTTGCCAGCCAGGGCGGTGGGCGGGGCTAAGGGCCTGGGGCCAGGCGGCCCCGCCCCCCTCTGGCTGCCGGCCAATCGCCGCGGGCCCCTCGGGCGGAGGCTGCCATTGGTGGAGGGCCGGGCCGGCGCCGGGCCAGCGGCGGGAGGCGGCGGGGCGCCGGCAGCCCTCCCGCCTGTGCCCTTGACGTCTCCGCTCCGCTCGCTCTCTCGCTCGGCGACCATGGCGGTGCTGGCGGCCCTTCTGCGCGGCGGCGCCCGCGGCCCCCTGCTGCGGAGGCAGATGCAGGTGAGAGCGGCCGGGCCCCGGCGGGTGCAGCCCGCGGCCCCGGGGGACGGAGCGGGGCCTGGAGGCCCGGGGCCCGGGGCCCCGCCTGGTCCGGAAGCCCCGGTGCCGGCGGCGCGTGCGGCCCGGTTCTGGCCCAGACTGGCGCGTTTCCGCTCCCGGGTTTCTCCGGAATCGTGAGGATTGCTCAACGGGGTGTGGAAGGGGCCACGGAGCTTGGCAGGCGCACATATGGGCTTGGCCCGGCCTTGCCTGACAGTATCCAAGGCCCATAAGACTATTTCCCAGCCTAAAAAAAGAAAAGAAAAGAAAAGAAAAGAAAAAGTCTGTGTTATTGTCAAGAGGTTTTATTTTCATGCAGTAGGTGATCACTGGGCTCACAAGGTGCGAGGAGCTAGGTGATAATGCAGAGGTGCACCTGCTCCGGTAAACGCAGAGATTCCGCCTTTCCAGGGAAATAGCAGGCGCTCCTAGTTCGCGGACTGAGTCGCACAGGTGCCCTCGATCGGCTCAGGGGTTGGTTCCAGGACCCCCCGGCTCAGCCCCTTGTAGAAAACGGCTTAGCATTTCCAAATAGTGCAACCCTCCCCATGTGCTTTGTCATCCCCAGCCTACTTACCATCCCCAATACAATGTACACAGTTGTTGATTCTTGCCTGCCAGGGCGGTGGGCGGGGCTAAGGGCCTGGGGCCAGGCGGCCCCGCCCCCCTCTGGCTGCCGGTCTCAGGTCACCGGGACAAATGTACACAGTTGTTATACTGGATTGCTTAGGGGGAAAAGGCCTGTACATGTTTAGTATAGATGCAGCCGCCAACCATTTATCAGGCTTAGCTAAGCAGAGCCCGTCAGCCGCAGTGTAACAGTTTGCCAGATGCCTTCGCTTTGCGGCTGGCTGCATCCCTAGATGCAGAACCCCTGGATGTGGAGGGCGGGCTGTGCTGGACAATCAAGCTTCCGCACGGATGGTGTCCGGACACATGTCTCTCCTCGGGCTGTTCAGGGAAAGCATCCCGCCGAAACCGGTCTGCCTCAGTGGGTAGAGCGTCGGCCTGCGGACTGAAAGGCCCCGGGTTCGATTCCGGTCCAGGGCATGTACCTGGGTTGCGGGCACATCCCCAGTAGGGGGTGTACAAGAGGCAGCTGATCGATGATTCTCTCTCATGGATGTTTCTAGCTCTCTAACCCTCGCTCTTCCTCTCTGTAAAAAAAATCAATAAAATATATTAAAAAAAAGAAAAAAAAAAGAAAGAAAGCATCCCTTTCCCCGTGTATCTCAGCGAGGGAGCGCACGCACCCTGCAGGGTCAGAGGCTGGCGAACCCCAGGAGCAGGGGGAGAGCCTGAGACGGTGCAGAGCCGCAGGGTGTGGTTGGTGAAGCGGGAGTTCTCCCCTTGGGTTGGGGGGATGATACTCTGAAATCCAGTTGTGTTGGGAGAGTTTGGATTTGGCCGTTGATATTTATGTTTTTTGTCACAATCAGTGGGGACCGTTGATATTTATGTTTCTTGTCACAGTCAGAGGTCAGGGGAGATTGAGTTGGGGAGAAAACGACTGTTTCGGGTGTCAGGTCACTGGGACGGGTGTGCTGGCAATAGGCGAGCATTGTGCAAGGGGCTGTGAAAAAATCCATGTAGAACCTGACAAATACGGAGTGAGGGCGCGGAGCCAGGGGGAGAGGAAGAATCTGAAATTAATCCCAGGTGTCTGGGCTAACTGAAAAGTCAGGAGGAGCAGGTTTCCAGGAAAGATGAGTTTTTCTGCTTTCTCCTTTTGTTTCTTTTTGGAAAGATTAGTGTGTTTTTTAAATATATTTTATTGACTTTGCACAGAGAGGAAGGGATAAGGACAGAGAGTCAGAAACATAAAGAAGAGAGAAACATTGATCAGCTGCTTCCTACACAGCTCCCACTGGGGATGTGCCCACAGCCCAGGTGCATGGCCTTAACGGGCATCGAACCTGGGACCCTTCAGTCCTCAGGCCAACACTCCGTCCACTGAGCCAAACCAGGTAGGGGTGGGAAGATGAGTTTTTAATCAATGTATTTGTTTGTTTCATGGAATGACTTGGGAAATCACAAAACATGGAATTAGGTTAACCGAGGTTTCAACCAGTGTTGAGCAGGTGAATTAGGTAGGTTCTCTATGAAGAAAAGAAAAAAAAAGAAAAAAAAAAGCAAGAGCAGACCTTCTTATAGTGAAAGAGTTTACAGTTAAACACAAATGTTGGTGATGAGAAAAATGAAGCTGTAGGTTGTATAGGATGTGACTTACTGTGTTCATTTTATTGAACTCGGGGAATTAGTAGTAGAGACAAACCTCGGAGAGATTGCAGGTTTGGTCTCAGACCACAAGAGCGAGTTGTAATCTTTTTGCTGATGGAGGGTCTTGCCTACGATTTGTATTAAACACACACACACACACACACACACACACACACACCCCATGAGGCACAGTAAAGAAGGCATGGCCTTTTTGGTTACTTGAATTAAGTGGTCACTTACTAACCATGACGATATGTTTGCTTTAACAGGAATTTCAATATTCGGTCTCATTCTGTAAATGGACCTTGGCCTGCCTATACTTTCAGTCTCCTTACCTGTAAAATAAGAATAATAGTACCTACTGGCTGCTTCTAATTCTAAAACAGCAATTTTCAGCATGTGTGCTGCAAGAATTTTAAAACATGCAATACATGACTATTTAATCAGGGGTACTGACCTCTTTTCCCTTAGATTGTCAAAAAAATGATAACAGCTGACACAACAATAGCTGTCTGGTGTGAATGCATCAAAATTATATCAATTGTTTTGTCATATCCGCAAAAACTATATTTTTTTGGTGTGTGGCAGAATTTTAGTAATTCGTTTATGTGTGCCATGAGATGAGAAGGGTTGAAAAATCACTGCTCTTTTTTAAAAATATATATATATATGTTTATTGATTGATTTCACAGAGGGATAAAGAGAGAAACCACACCGATGAGAGAGAATCATTGTTCAGCTGCCACCTGCACGCCCCACACTGGGGATTAAGTCTTCCATCCAGCATGTGCCCTGACCGGGAATCGAACTGTGACCTCCTGAATTCATAGGTCCACACACTGAGCCACGCCAGCCCAGCTGAAAATCACAGCTTTAAGACATATTTCAGATCTCTGTTTGTATACAACCCTTCTGTGACTAGCCACATAATATCTTGCTGGGCACCTCCTTTTTCTACTCCTGCCTGTCCCTCTACACTGTGGTCGCTCTGAGCACAGTCAGTTCTCTACACCGTGGTCAGGGTGACCTTTCTGTAACAGGAGAGCCGGTGGTGGCTTCTTGTTGCACAGACCAGGAGACAGACTCCTCCTCATGGCCTGCTGGGTCCCCGCTCACGGACCCAGCCTGCGCTCGGCTCTGCCTGTGCGTTCCTGAGGATGTGGCTCTTGCCACAATACTCCGCTGTCTACACTGGGCACGTGCCAGGCTTGTTCCTAACCCAAGGCCTTTGTCCTAGTCCTCCCCTGAGCCTCCACCACTCCGTCCTAGGTCTTCCCAAGGCTGACACTTTCATAGTTATTTCTCTGCTCTAGAGAGCTCTGTTTTCACCCTCTCGTATAAACTAGGCCCTCGTCATCCCATTTTGTGGCTTCATAATGTATTTACCCTGCCTGAAGTGATTCTGAGCTGTTAGTAAGCATCAGACTTTGTTCAAATATTTGTACAGCATCTCCTGCCATCCCTGGGATAGAAAACAAAATCAATCTCTTCTTGGAACTCACAGTCCCGTGGGGGCCTCTGAGGGTTACAGAATTATGTCTTCCTGGGAAAATGAGGGTGTGCACGGGGCACTGTGGCAGTTGGCATGGGAGTTCCTGTCTCTGCCTAGCATGGGCAGGTGAGGCCTGCAGACTGGGTGGTACAGCTGAGCTGTCCTTGGAAGATGAAGGTGCTATGAGTTTGTCATTTCTTCCTGAGGGATGGAATGAGCTAAGTGGGCCCAGGGCCAGCGCGGTAGCAGGGAAGGTCAGACAGCTGTGCTCACAGGAGGCCTGCTGTTAGGTTGAGAGAGAGACTAAAGATGTGAACCCCATGTTTACACAGTGTGAGAGGCGCTTTGAAGAAGGTAAACATGTGGAAATAAGGGAGGGCAACTCTAACCAGGGCAGCCAGGGAGAACCACTCTGGGGATGTGTCTTTGGAGCTGAGGCCTAAAGAGTGAAAATGAACCAGCGGTGAAGCTCGCGGGAAAGACTCTCACGGGCAGAGGCACAGGCAGAGACCTGGAGGTGGGAATGGATGCAGAGCCCGGCAGAGGCCGGAGTGCCTGGCATACAGCAGGAGCGACGTGAGTTTGAAAAGAAAATCAGGAGCCAGATCATACTGGTTCTTGTAAGATAAGGGGAAGAGTTTGGGCACTATTCCAAGGGCCATGGAAAGCCATCAGAGGATTTTTTAAAACTGGATGAACTGGAAGGGAAGTTGGGAGGTAGGAAATTAGGTAGAAGGTTATTATAGTAGCAAGTACATGACGGTAGTGGGATGAAGCAGAGTGGAAGAACTGAGGTGTATTTTGGACACAGTATGAACAGTACCTGTGATAGAGTATCTGGGTTTTATGGAAAGATGAAAGGCGAGTCCTAAGATTTTGGCTTGAGCACCTAATTGTGACACAATGTTGTGAGGTGGGAGATACTGGGAGAAAAACGAATTTCCTAGGCATGGAGGTTGAGAGCCATGAATTGGTCATTAAATTGAAGCTACCAGGCCCAGCTGGTGGATTGAGCCACAAGCACCAAGAGGTCTGGTTCAATTCAGGGTCAGGGCACATGCCTGGGATGCGGGCGCTGTCCCTAGTAGGGAGTGTGCAGGAGGCAGCTGATCAATGTTTCTATCTCTCTCTTCCTCTTTCCAAGAAAAAAACAACATCCAAAAAAAAAAAAAAAAAAAAGAAAATTTACAAAATTGAAGCTGTCAGGTCAGCAGTTGGATCCATGAGTGTGGAGGTCACTTCAGAGGGAAGGCTGGAAATGGAAATTTGGAAATCATCAGGACGCTAATGCTGTTTAAAGCCAAGGGACTGGATATGGTTAAGGAGACAGTGAAGCTGTAAAATTAAAAGGGGCCTAGAACAGAGCCCTGGGACATTCTGGCACTTAGAAGTTGGGAGAGGGAGAAGGAGACAGGAAATTAGGGAGGTCTGAGGGAAACTCAAGACTGAGTTAAGATAGAAGCTGAGGAAAGGGAGTGGATTACATATGTCACCTCATTTCACGCTCAAAACAACCCATTTGAAAAAAGCAAGGGAAGCTCTGCCTCTCAACTACTGTGTGTTAGAGTTTGGGCCTGTGACGTGGGCTAAGAAGGAATTCACACCTGAGAGAAGAGAGAGATTCACAGAGTTTATTTTACTTTCCCGAAGGGAAAGGGCCTGTGCACACTAATGGATATAAAGGCGAAGAAATGAACAGAGGCCTGCTCCTTTAACGGCCGGCCGCTGTTGCCAGGTGACAAGGAAGGGAGGAGGATTTGGGGGCTGGAGTTGAGCGATGTCTGGGGGTTGTCTTTGAAAAGTTTGTTTGTTTTTAGTGCAGGCAGATGTCCTAGAGAGGTGTCGTTAGCAGGGTCTTCACAAGCCTGTAACACATTCTTAGAGCGAATGTTCAAAAAGGGACCAGCCTGGGTTTGAAAGGAGGGAGTAGAGTCCTTCTAACTAGAAACTTTCTGGCCCCACTCTCTGTGGGGTCGTTAAAACCGAAGGGAGGAGGAGTATGTAAGGTGTAGCCTTGAAAGTAGCTTACCTTGTCTTGCAGTTGGAACAGAGGGGCTGTTTGAGTCAGGAGTGAGCAACCTTGTAGTTTGACTACCAGGTGCTTTTTCCTATATTGTGGAAAAGAAAGGGAAAAGCCTGCTTCCCCCTCCTAGCACTGAGCATGATTCCCGAAGAAGAAAAGCGAATCCGATGTTGCCAAGAGGGGAATTATAGTGTTTATTGGGTTTTGCTCAGAGCCAATAATAGTATAGCTGACAGCCAGACTGGAGGAGGTTGCACAGAGAACAGGAGGTGAGGACAAGGAAACAGAACCTGTTGGAGAACTTACATTGTACAAGGGAGCTGAGGAATGAGGTGAGCTCAGTGGGAATGTGGCCTCAGAAATTTGTTCTGTAGGTGGGAGGACCCGAGCCTGTTGTTTGCTTATGGTAGGAACAGGAGTAAAGGGGAGGGGGGTGATGTAGGGGAGAGGAAAGTGATCATGGAAGATGTGGCTTTTTTTTTTTTTTTTTTTTTAATGTTGATTGTATTCCATTTTGTTTTAAAAATATATTTTTATTGATTTTAGTGAGGAAGGGAGAAGAAGAGAGAGATAGAAACATCAGTGATGAGAGAGAATCATTGATCAGCCACCTCCTGCCTCCCCCTAGGGTTTGAGTCTGCAACCCAGGCATGTGCCCTGACCAGGAATTGAACCATGATCTCCTGGGTCATAGGTTGATGCTCAACCACTGAGCTGACCGGGCAGATGGGGCATCTTTGAAAAGGCAACTGGAGTTGGGATCCAGGGCAAAGCGAAGAGACCAGGCAACTTCTAATTAAACAGAACCAGAAACAGGAAAGAAGAGTCGAAGTTGCTTAAAAGGCCCTTGGATTGCAAGGAACAACATCCCATTCCAAACTATTGATAAGTAGAAAGGGGCATATTTGAAGATATAGAAAGGCAAGCTCTGGACATCCAAGGATAGAAAATAAAGTGCAGCTGGCCTTGCTGAAAACCTAACTAGATCACTGAGCAGAGAATCTTCCTGGACGATTCGCGTGAGCCATGGCCATTTCCTCCTTTTCTCTGTGTAGGTTTTCCTCCTTCGCTTCTCTGCTTACTCATGACTTTTCTCTTTGCTGTAACCTCTGCTTTTACATGGCATTTGCTTGCCATGGTGCTGAGTAGCTCTAGCCCTTTGTGATCTTTCAGTTCCAGTGCCATCATCCGGTAGTTGACCCTCAGGGTGCTTGCGTGGGCCAAAGGGCCTTCCGTTCTCTGTCCCGTTTGCTCTGACTAGTGGGAGGATATGGGAGGCACATTGTATGTGCCTAAGGCAGGGGTCTTCAAACTACGGCCCGCGTGCCACATGCGGCCCGCAGAGGAGTCTGATCCGGCCCGCCAGGTTTTTTGGGCAGTGAGCGCAGCCGAGGTGTTACAGTAGGAATTAGTAGTTCATATAGTCCGGCCCTCCAGCTCTCTGAGGGACCGTGATCTGACCCCCACTTTAAAAAGTTTGAGGACCCCTAGCCTAAGGCTTTCCCTTACAGACCCTATGATGTGGAGAGCAATGACTGGCATGTTTACTACAAGTAGGAACTTGTAATTCAAAATTGGGTCACAGGTAATATGTTATAGAATCCTTCATAAGTCGGTTAAGTAAGCAGCAGCCCAAGTTAAGACTTGTTAAGGGTACGCATGTTATTGCACAGCTGATACTGAGGAGCACATGCACTAAGCAGGTGCCCTTGGGACTTGCCTACCGAGTACAGATGGGTGCTGGCCTGGGCCGGCATGTACACACTCAAGTGTGGCCATGAGAAGCTCAGGAGAGTGAAAACACAAGCCTTGCTAATCTAAGGACATGGCTTTCAGGGGTGCAAGTCTAACCTGATGTGGTTTTCCTCGTAGGTCACTTCCTTCTTTCCCCTGGATGCTTTGAGAACTTTTTCTTTTTCATTAATTTTTTTTATAGTTTTAATAGAGTGTGCCTTGGAGAGCCCGGCCAGCATGGCTCAGTGGTTGAGCATTGATCCAGGAACCAGGAGATCATGGTTTGATTCCCGGTCAGGGCACATGCTCCTGTGGTCTCAATCCCAGTGTTGGACGTGCAGGAGGCAGCCGATCAATGATTCTCTCTCATCATTGATGTCCTATCTCTCCCTCCCTCTCTGAAATCAATAAAAATATATTAAAAAACACACACACAAAACAAAACAAAGAAAACAATGTGCCTTGGAGAGGGCCTCTTTGGATTAAGGGCCTCTTAAGGATTAAGGGGTTCTGTTTGCTTCTTGGATTCAAGGATCTAGTTCTTTCCATAGGGTTGGGAAATTCTCATCTACTGTTTGTTTGAAGAGGCTCTCTCTTCTCCCTCCCTTCTGGTGTGCCTGTTATTCTAAAACTAGAAGCCTGGTGCATGAAAATTAGTGCCCTGGGGGTGCGGGTGGAGGGGTCCCTCAGCCTGGCCTGTGCCCTCGCATTCTGGGACCCCTTGGGGGATTTCCACCTGCTGGCTTAGGCCAGCTCCCTGAGGGATAGAGCCTAAGCTGGCAGTCAGACATCCCCCTGGCAGCCTAGGAACCCTCAGGGAATGTCCACCTGCCAGCTTAGGCCTGCAGTTGGATATCTTTAGTGCTGCTGAGGAGGTGGGAGAGGCTCCCACTTGTGGCTGAAAGGAGCAGCTCCTGCTCTGAGGGGGCAGCTCCTGCTTTGAGCATCTTCCTCCTGGTGGTCAGTGCACCTCATAGCAACTGGTAATTCCCTGACGTTCCGCTGTTAGGATCAATTTGTATATTACCCTTTTATTATATAGGATTGCATTTTCTGGTGAAGTCAGGTCCCATAGAGCTCTTTCCTTTTTTCTCTTTCCCTCCCTCCCTTCCTCCCTTTCTTCCTCCCTCCCTCCCTCCTTCTCTCTCTCTCTTTTATTTCTTGCTCAGGTCTCTCTCTTCATCCCTCTGTGTCATTTCTAGATTCTTGTTTTCCATGTCACTAATTCTTTCCTCCCTCTGGTCAGCTGTTGACTATGCTCACTACTTCACTCTTAATCTCCTGTGGCTGTCTTTTCTTATAACCATTATTTGTCAAATATACTTGTTTTTATCTGTGCTTTTGTTTATTATTTGCAGTGAGGACAAAGCCTGTTTAATCTCTGAAAAGCTAAGTTCTTGGGTCAGTTTAAAGTTTTTAGATGTCTCTAGACTTATTAGCTAGTGAGTTATGTTTGGACATAACTATCAACAAGATTATGTTCTAAATATAAGTTGTCATGTTTGAATAGTTATGCTTTCTGACCTCAGAGGACAGAAAAATCTCCTTTGTTCTTTGTCCTGTAGATTGTCCAATTTCAGATGAATTAGGTCTCTGAACTGTGACCTGCATTTTTTTTTAAATCAATCTTTATTGTTCATATTATTACAAAGGTTCCTCATTTCTTCCCCCCTCCACCAGGTTCCCACCCCACCCTCTGCCCTTTCCCCACCCCCCATTGTCCTCATCCGTAGGTGCAAAGTTTATGTTCAGTCTCTTCCTGCATCCACCACTCCCCCTTTCCCCCCCGAGAATTGTCAGTCCACTCCCCTCCTGTATCTCTGATTCTATTATAATCAACAGTTAATATTGTTCATCAGGTTTTTTAATTTCCTTGTTTTTTTTTTAATTAATAAACTTTTATATTTTTAAAAATAAGTTTTATTTATATATTTTTTTATTTTTTATTTTTTAAAATATATTTTATTAATTTTTTACAGAGAGGAAGAGAGAGGGATAAAGAGTTAGAAACATCAATGATAGAGAATCATCGATCAGCTGCCTCTTGCACACCCCCTACTGGGGATGTGCCCGCAACCAAGGTACATGCCCTTGACCGGAATCGAACCTGGGACCTTTCAGTCCGCAGACCGATGCTCTATCCACTGAGCCAAACCGGTTTCGGCTTAAGAATAAATTTTAAAATCTAATAATTTTAAACCTTGTTTTTTCTGCCCTGGGAACTGAGAAGCAAACTTGTTTACATGTAAACTTGCCCTTAGGCTATCAAAAGGTGTAGCCCTTCAAGTGTAAATGGACACGTTGTTTAAACATAGCTGCTGGCTGGAATTGGATTACCTGTTCTGGGGGGGAAGGGCTTGTCCTCCCCTTTCTCCATTGAAATTAAGGTGTTAGCTTTAAAACCTCTTTTTGGCAAGAGACCTTAAACTTTCAGAACTTTAAATTTTTCAGGTAGTAAATCAATTACCTAATATTTTCTCAAATCAATAATACCTCCACATGCCCAAGGATACACTTCAAACAAAAGACACATCCAAATAGATCAACCAATCTCATCCAGACCCCACACAAGGCACTCACAGATCAACACCCCAGCGCTATACTAACTCAACACATCCAGATATAAGCCTTCATCACTAGATTCGGCAGACCCTCAAGTTCCCCCAAAAGTTTCCAGCCATGTCTGAGAGGCAGCCCTGGGGCGGGGGCAGGCGAGGAGCGAGCTGTTACAGGCCCGGCTGCTTCGGGCCTGGCTTCTGTTGCTCTGGTCCGCTCCACAATCAGCTGCTCCGGGTCTGGCCGCTGCCGCTCCGGGCCTGGCTGCTGGTGCTCCGGGCCTGGATGCTCCCGACCCGGCTGCTCTGGGCCCGGCTCCAGGCCTGGCCGCTCTCAGCCTGGCTGCTGCTGCTCCGGGCCTGGCTGCTATAGGCCCGGCTGCTCCAGGCCCGGCCTCTCCAGGCCTGGCCGCTCTTGGCCTGGCTGCTGCTGCTCCGGGCCCAGCCGCTCCGCTCCTGGCTGCTCCCGGCCTGGCTGCTCCGGGCTTGGCTGCTGCTGCTCTGGGCCTGGCTGCTCCCGACCCGGCTGCTCCGGGCCCAGCCGCTCCGGGTCTGGCCGCTCCCGGTCTGGCTGCTCCGCGCTTGGCTGCTGCTGCCCCAGGCCTGGCTACTCCGGGCCTGGCTGCTGCTGTTCTGTTCTGGTTCTGGCTGCTGCTGCTCGGGGGCCTGGCTGTTGTTGCTCCAGGCCTGGTCGCCACTGCCCTGGGCCTGGCAACTCTGAGTCTTGCTGCTCCAACATTGTCCTTTTTTTTTTTTTTTTTTTTTTTGGCTGTTCTGGTTCAGGCTGCTGCTGCTCTGGGCCTGGCCGCTCCGGGTCTGGCTGCTGCTGCTCCAGGCCTGGCTGCTTCCGACCCGGCTGCTCCGGGCCCAGCTGCTCAGGGCCTGGCTGCTCCCGGCCTGGCTGCTGCTGCTCCGGGGCCTGGCTGCTGCTGCTCCGGGCCCGGCTGCCACTGCCCTGAGCCTGGCAACTCTGGGTCTGGCCACCGCTGCTCCAACATTCTGTCCTTTTTTTTTTTTTTTTTTTTTTTTTTAAACGTATTTATGTTGCAATGTTGGCTGCTGAGTTGAGTTCTGTCTTAATCTTCGATTTTTCAAGATCGTCTTTTTATTCTTTCTTAAGTAATTTTACTATCTTTTGCTATAACTTGATTTCTTCACATTGAAAACTTCTTCGGTTTCTTCCTCCTCGTCCTGGAAGCTCAACAGGCTGGCCTGAGGTGCCCCTTTGTTCTCCACGGCCTTCTGCGTGGCTTCAGCCTGTTGCTGGGGTCAGCGCCACCCAAGAAGCAGCCCCTGGCCTCCGCTCTGTGGCCCGAGATCAGCGGTTGAGGGCCCAGTGGCACCTCCCCCCCAGGGGCCCTGTCGCCTGGCTCCTTGCTGGCGCCCAGCTTGCTGGTGCCCGGCAGCAGTTCCCGCTCCTCATCGCATTCTTCCCAGACTGGAGCTTTTGTCTCCTTCCCGCTAGGGCAGTCTAGCATCAGAGTCAATAGACCATCCTTTGCACGCAATGTGCATGACTTAGGGGCTCTGCTTTTCACTGCTCCCCTGGGATTCCGCCTCTCAGCCCCGTCTCCCTCTGTTTGAGGCTGGGTCCCCAGGGTCTGGCCTAGAACTGGGGTTCAGAGCAGTCGGAACTGGGGCCCAGCACAGCCGGAGGTTTTGTTCCCTTCCCGCCAGGGCAATCTACCATCAGAGTCAACATTCCGTCCTCTGCACGCAATGTCCGGGACTCCGGGGGCTCTTCTTTTCACTGCTTCCCTGGGGTTCCACCTTACAGCTCCGTCTCCCTCTGTTTGGGCCTGGTTCCCCAGGGTCTGGCCTAGAACTGGGGTTCAGCGCTGTCGGTTCTGGGGTTCAGCCCAGTCCGGGTCCTTCATTTCCTTCCTGCTAGGGAACGCCAGCAAGTAACTCAGCCTCCCCCTCCTCTCTGGCTCCGTCCTCTCCGTGCGCGCGCAGCATGTCTCCGTACCTTAGGCTTTTACAGCTCCTCTGATTTTCTTTCTGGTTTTCTCTTTCCTTCTTGTAGAATTTCCAGTCAGTCGACTTCCTGTAGCTCTGGGCAATGTCCATTTTATATTTTAGTTGTATTTTATTGAAATTGTTGTGTGCGTCTGCGTTTAGGTGTTTACCTGTGCAGCCATCTTGGATCCTCCTCTGTGACCTGCATTTTTAGAATTTGTTCTCACTGGCATTTGCTCTTAAGAACAGTGTGGGAAAAACTGAGATGTAGGGACAAGCAGTTATTCTTTTCTTTCTTAAAAAAAAAAAAATTATCTGGTAATATAGACCAGTGTTTCCCAACCTTCTCTCATGATGAGAATCACCTGGTGGAGTTGTTAAAACACAGATTCCTGAATCCCAACTAAGAAGTGCTAAACTAGAATTTTTGGGAACATATAGGTAAAATTGTATACTTAACTAGTGCTCTAAGACAGATGTTATATACAGAGCACTAAGTTAGGTATGCAATTTTACCTATATGTTCTCAAAAATTCTAGTTTAGCACTTCTTAGTTGGGATTCAGGAATCTGTGTTTTAAAACTCCACCAGGTGATTCTCATCATGAGAGAAGGTTGGGAAACACTGATATAGACCATGTTTATGTAAGGTGTGTTTGTTTCACATAAATCAGAAACATTTGTTAGTGGGTAGGGAAAAATAGCAAGTTTTACTTAAATATCTTTTTAAGCGATGAGGATGTTTTCTTTTAAAAAATATTCTTATTGCCGAAACCGGTTTGGCTCAGTGGATAGAGCGTTGGACTGCGGACTGAAGGGTCCCAGTTTCAATTCCGGTCAAGGGCATGTACCTTGGTTGCGGGCACATCCCCAGAAGGGGCGTGCAGGAGGCAGCTGATCAAACATCTCATCGATGTTTCTCTCTATCTCTCTCCCTTCCTCTCTGTAAAAAATTAATAAAACATATTTTTAAAAAATATATTCTTATTGATTTCAGAGAAGAAGGGAGAGGGGGGAGAGAGATAGAAACATCAATGAGAGAGAATCCTTGATCAGCTGCCTCCTGCACGCCCCCACTGGTGATCGAGCCTGCAACCCAGGCATGTGCCCTTGACCAGAATTGAACCTGGGACCCTTCAGTCTGCAGGCTGACGCTCTATCCACTGAGTCAAACTAGCTAGGGAAGGATAGTTTCTTATAGTGTTTTAAAATTACTTAATTTAAAACTTAAAAAATTTAACTTGTACTATATCAGCAATTTTAAGATAACATACATTTCCAATGAACAGTTAATCAGAAGAGTATATTACCAAGTAGTAATTTTTTCTCCATGTAACACTGATATGTTAACTAGAAAATTTGGAAATGAAAGTATAAAGCAGAGAAATCACCGTGTCCTCATCACTAATAAGTAGTATAAAATGATATACATTAATATTTTTATATCATAACATCGTAAATATTTATATTACAGGAAATAAGATATGTGGAGCGAAGTTACGCATCAAAACCTACATTGAATGTAAGTATAAATTTAAATTGTGCTTTAAGATGAAAGAATTTAAATGAAATGTAGTTAATAAAAATGCATGTTTTTATGATTCGTGTATATGGGAGGGTCAGCTTGGGATGATGCAATGGTTAGAAATAGCTAATTATTGAAATACTAACTTCCAACTTACCATAAAAATGTTTAATCCAGTGCCCTGAATAATTTCTGCTTCTTCCTTTTTGTCTACTGTAAAACCACCTTCTCCCAAAAGCCGGGCAGTGTCCTTCCCTCACTCTCGGGGACCCTTATATGTTGTATGTGACACACGCAGAGGCCACTTGGAAGTCAGTAGAAGAAGGGGCTGACCCAGGCTGGGTGTTAGACAGGAAGGAGCATCACCTGATCACCAAGTGCTTTTCCTCTCTCTGTTTCATGAGGGTCCCTAAAATGAATAGCCTTCTACCAAAATCTGGGGAACAATTCTTATTAACTTGAAATGGGAATGTGGAAGGCAAGTGTAAGGATAGAATTGTTACAGTAGTGTTTTTCTTCTTCTTTATATATATATATTTTATTAACTTTTTACAGAGAGGAAGAGAGAGGGATAGAGAGTTAGAAACACCGATGAGAGAGAAACATCAATCAGCCGCCTCCTGCACACCCCCCACCGGGGATGTGCCCGCAACCAAGGTACATGCCCTTCGCCGGAATTGAACCTGGGACCTTTCAGTCCTCAGGCCGACGCTCTATCCACTGAGCCAAACTGGTTTCGGCCACAGTAGTGTTTTATAATTATTAAAGGGCTCTTGTCTACTTTTTCTAAAATTTCATATAAATATTATGTTAGTCATCATTTAAGAAACTATGGCTCTGGCTTTGTGTCAGTTGTGGTGTGGCCCTGTCTTGTCTAGCAATGCAGGTATTGGTTCCTAGCCCGGAGTCCCCGTCAGCAAGGAAGCCCTTTGGTTAGGGTTATCATACAATTAACAAGGATAATGTTATCATTTCTTTCTTTTTTTAAAAATTTAATTGATTTTTTTACAGAGAGGAAGGGAGAGGGAGAGTTAGGAACATCGATGAGAGAGAAACATCAATCAGCTGCCTCCTGCACACCCCCTATCGAGGATATGCCTGCAACCAAGGTACATGCCCTTGACCGGAATCGAACCTGGGACCCTTCAGTCCACAGGCCGACGCTCTATCCACTGAGCCAAACCAGTTATGGCAATGTTATCATTTCTTAACGTTTGACTAAGGAGTAGATTTGTAACTTAAGCTTCTGGTTTTAAACCTCCTGTGGAGAACTGAGAAGGATCAATGCCTATTTTAAAGTAGGTTTGTTTTAAATTTTTCGATTATATCTTAAATCATTAAGTGCCAGCATTAAACGGACTAGTTTTACTTCTGTTCAAATATTGAGATTATGCCCAGCCGGTGTAGCTCAGCAGTTGAGAGTGTCAACCCAGGAATTAAGAGGTCGCCCATTCATTTCCTGGTCAGGGCACGTGCCAGGGTTGTGGGCTCGATCCCCAGTTTGGGGTGTGCAGGAGGCAGCCAATCAATGATGTTCCTCTCATCGGTGATTCCTTCTTTCTAAAAATCAATAAAAACATATTATTTAAAGTTTTGATATCATTTTAATCTTTGATGATTAACTCAGAAAACTCTGTTTCTGGGATAACAATGTCTATGAATTATGTTTATTTAATAAAGGATGATTTGGGTAAGATATTTAAATATACTAATTACTATCATCTCCTGTCTCACCAGGAAGTGGTCATAGCAAGTGCTACAAGAACACCCATTGGATCTTTTCTGAGCAGCCTTTCCTCCCTGCCAGCCACTAAGCTGGGCTCCATTGCCATTCAGGGAGCCATTGAAAAGGCAGGTCAGTGGTTGCTTTGCTCTTTGTGTGAAAGGGCAGGATTGACTGGAACACATTTATTTTGGACATATGTGACACTTAGAAATGACTCAGTGCCTGCATTTCTGAATTCCCTCGTAAAGAGGTTTTTGTACTAGAGAGTTAGGAATGAAACTCAAAAACTGACAAGAAAAAGAAGCCATTTCTGCTGTACAATGTCAGGTTCCTTACTAAATAACCACTAATTATTCCATTGACTAAAATATGGAAATGCATTTTTGTTTTTTGTTTTGTGAAAAAGGGATACCAAAAGAAGAAGTGAAAGAAGCGTACATGGGGAACGTTATTCAAGGAGGGGAAGGACAGGCCCCCACACGGCAAGCAGTGCTGGGTGCAGGTACGAGGGATACATTTTGGCTTTCGTACTTCAAATGTTTGACACGGCAAGTGGAGGTCATTTCAGCTTAAATGAAAAGTTAAATGCATAATATAATTTAATACAAGTACAGACTTGTATTGGCCGAAGTCATGTTTTATACTCTATTAATTTTAGCTCTACAGTTTGTGTTTGAAGAGTATCTTTGTTTTTCAAAATTATGACTTGTCTGTTTTGGTTTTAGGCTTGCCTATTTCTACACCGTGCACCACTATCAACAAAGTTTGTGCCTCAGGAATGAAAGCCATCATGATGGCCTCTCAGAATCTTATGTGTGGACATCAGGTAAGAAGGACCTTCTTTCCTATGTTATAGTTAAAATAATATACAGCGCTAAAAGACACAAAAAATCTAAGCACATTCATGCTTTAGAAGTGCTCCTAAGTATAGCTGCTGTGTTTTTTCAGACACTCAGGAGTGTCTAATGTGCATTAATCCCTTTAAAATAGAGGTCAAAATGATACCGAAGTATCTTATAATAAAAAGTAGTTTTCAGCCAAGATATTTTAGTCTTCAGATGACCCTTAGAGTCTTTCTCTGAGATTCTTGGTAATTTCAAACATCATAAATTTTATATTTATCAGAGTTAGGGATTTCGTCATACATGAGAAGAAGGTGCTGACGCTGGGAATCAAGTAGTTGATTGACCCAAGAATTGATGACTGATTTGTAGTTCCTGTGTGCCCAGGTGCACTTGTTAAATTGTACAGGTTTCTATTGGCCTCCAGTTTAGATCTTCTCTTTACTTGGGATCAAGCAAGAGATAGCAGTACACGCTGTGGTGTGGGGCGACTAGACATAGGCTTTATTAAATCTAACCCTTTTTTCAGTTGAGGGAAGTGAGGTTGAGAGGACCACAGACACAGCCAGAGGGTTGAAAATAGAAAATGGATGTCTCTATCCCTGCTTGGTGCATCCCAACTGATCCGGGCATAACACACCAGGATAAAAATTGATTGAGATATTTGCAAATTGTTTCTTCATATACAAGAACCACAATTCTGTGTGCCCTTGATGATATTCCTGCTTTGCTTTGTTTCCATTGTAAGGCAAGCCAACAAAAAAATATAGTGATTTCTGAGCTAACATATCAGAGACGTCATAAGTATTATGTGCACATGCTAAAACCTGACGGTATAGAAAAGTATAAAATGAAAAATAAGTCTTTTTTGTTCTCACCCCTCTCTGAGTGTCTGACTTGTTTACCACTTCTGTATTCTGACACTCAAGAGCAGAGAACTTTGGGCAAGTTGTTTAAACTCTGTGCCTCACTTAAGGTCTTGGAGATTCTTTCTGTATCAGCACATAAGATGGTTTTGTATTGAACGAAACAACTATATTTTATGGGTCCTTATTGAATGAACACTTAGGCAGTTCCAAGTTCTTCACTATTTTATTTATTTAATTTTTTTTTATTGATTTGAGAGAGGGAGGAAAGGAGAGGGAGAGAGAGAAACATCGATGTGAGAGAAACATCGATTGGTTGCCTCCTGTGTGCACCGGACTGGGGATCACACTGGCAGCGTGGGCATGTGCTCCCACCAGAAATCGAATCCACAACCTTTCGGTGGATGGGACTAAGCTCCAACCAACCGAGCCACCCCGACCAGGGCAGTTCTTCACAATTTTAAACACAGCAGTGAGTATCCCTATACATACATCTTTGTGATTTATACATATTGAATCACTTCCACGGAGGCAGTATAGTACAGTGGTTAAAAACAAAATCTAGAGCCGGATTAATTCCAAATTCTACATCTGTCTCACATTAGCCGAGCACTTACTATGTGACATTCATGGGAAATCGGTCAATAAAACATTAAAAAATCATCATGTGCAAGACTGTTGGAAAAATTCCCAAGAGGAAAATTTTTGAATCAGAAGATGTTAAAATTTTGATATTTTCAAATGCTTTCCATAAAAGCATAAAAGTTGAAGCAGTTACAGTTTGCAAAGGTTGTGAGAGTTTGTTTGTCTACATATAAGTTAACACTAACATTGCATATTACCAAACCCTTATGAAACCAGTGGGTGAAAATGGTCATGAGATTGTTTAGATGTTACAAAACTTAAAATGAAAAAGAGTTTTATCTCAGTTGAATTTTTGTGGTTCTGTACCAAATGCTATTTGTACTACATTAAAATGCTTTTAGAATTTCAGGATAACTGAACTAATTGAAAATAATGTTTGCTTTAATTAGCCCTTTCATGTAAATTGTTGGTTTGTAATAACAGGTTAATTGATTAATATTTATTGAACTTCTATATATGCCAGGCATGACGATAGATATGACAGGTTTTTTGGACTCAGAGGAGCTTAGTGAGAAGATCTGACGTATAACTATAGCTACAATACATTGTAATAGTACTAATAAAAGCTATACACAATAAATGGAAAACACGAAACAAGGAAGGGAAACTGTACTAAGAAAGGCTGGAAATACGTGATCAAGCAAAGCATGAAGTGGCCATTGTGATTAGTTTTAAAGGAAATGTACGTGTTTTCACACGCTTGTGCACGGTTCAGAGTGCAGAGGTGTTTGAATGGTCCTGGTGTCTTTGAAGACCTTTCAGCCAGTTCTGTGTGACCTGAAGGACAGGTCCGGGCATGAGCCTGGAGAGGGAGAGGCAGATTGCACACGGCCTTGGTAATGTGCCATCTGAAGTCCCTCCGAGGAGTAGGAGGCTCAGACATACATCCTAGCTCAAACACTCAGGTGTGTGTGGAGGACACCTGGTGAGAGGAAGGGCTGCGTGTCAGATCATCAAGCAGATCCTGTTGATGAGGAGCATCTCAATTGAGGAATAATAGGATTAGTTCTGCAAACTGATTATTTCTAGTTTTTCAGAAGACATTAAATTTTAGCAGTTTAAAATGAAGGGTGGGAAGGTAGGAATTTCAGAAGATGGTCTTATATGAAAGACTCCTGGCAGTTTTAAAAAAAGATTTTTAATTTTTAGCAAGGAAGTGAGAGAAAGAGGGTGGGGGGAGAGAGAAACATTGATGTGAGAGATAAACATCGATCAGCTGCCTCCTGCATGCCCCCCACCCCAGATAGAGCCCGCAACCCTGGGCATGTACTCTAAGTGGGAATTGAACAGCAACTTCCTGGTGTTCGGAATAACACCCAACCAACTGAGCACACTGGCCAGGGCTCTGGCGTTCTTAACAATATCTGACTCCTTTTAAAAAAAATTGTTTATTTTTTCAATTACAGTTCACATTGATTATGACTTTGCATTATTTTTAGGTGTACAGCCTAGTGGTTAGATAGTCACACATTTCACAAAGTGTTTCCCAGGTATTTCCAGTACCCACCTGGCACCATAGTTATCACAGTATTAGTGACTATATTTCCTGTGCTGTACTTCACATGAGTATTTTGTAACTTCCAATTTGTACTTCTTAGTCGCTTCACCCTTTTTACCCAGTCACCCCAAGCCCACTCCCCTCTGGTAACCATCAGTCTGTTTTCTGTATCTATGAATCTATTTCTCTTTTGTTTCATATTGTCCTTTAGATTCTACATAAAGTGAGATCATATGGTTTTTGACTTTGACTGACTTATTTTACTTAGCATAATACTCTCTAGGTCCACCCATGCTGTCACAGATGGTAAGGTTTCTTTTCTTTTTATGGCCAAGTAATATTCCATTGTACATACACACCACGGCCTTTTCTCCACTTGTTTATTGATGTGCACTTGGGTTGCTTCCATATCTTGACTATTGTAAAATAGTGCTGCAATGAACATGGCGGGAGGTGGTGGTGGTGGTGGTTCATATATTCTTTCAAATTAGTGTTTTGGGTTTCTTCAGATATGTTCCCAGAAGTGGAATCACTGGGTCATAAAGTAGTTCCATTTTTAATTTTTTTTGAGGGTCCTCAGTGGCTGTGCAAATCTGCATTCCCACCAACAGTGAATGAAGGTTTGCCAACTATGGTCATTGTGGATTTATTGATGATAGCCATTCTATCATCAGAATTACTACATGTAGAGTGTTAACTCATGTCTGAGGAGATATATCATAAAAAACATTGCTATGAGATATGTCTGAGGTTTTACTGCTTATGTTTTCTTCTAGGAGTTTTATTGTTTTGAATCCTTCATGTAAATCTTTTTACCCATTTTGAGTTTATTCTTGTGTATAGTATAAGAAGGCGGTCTACTTTCATTTTTTTTTTTTAATCTGTCCAATTTTCCCAATACCACTTATTGAATGGACTGTTCTTACCCCATTGAATGCCCTGGGCTTATTTTTCAATAATAAAAGACCATTTAGGCATGAGTTTATTTCTAGGGTCTCTATTCTGTTCCATTCAGGTTTTGGCCTGTTTTTATGTTAGTACTATGCTGTTTTGATTACTTTGGCCTTGTAGTGTAGTTTAATGTCAGGTAGCATGATGCCTCCTACTTTGTTCTTTCCTAAGATTGCTGTGGCTGTTTGGGTCTTTTGTGGGTCCCTATACATTTTTGGATTATTTTATTTGTGTGAAATATGCCATTGGTATTTTTATAGGACTTGCATTAAATCAATAGACTGTTTTGGGGAGTATGGAAATTTTTGTTTGTTTTGCTGTTGTCCAAAAGTTTTTTCTTAAAAAATATTTTTATTGATTTCAGAGAGGAAGGGAGAGGGAAAGATAGGAACATAAATGATGAGAGAGAATCTTTGATTGGCTACCTCCTGCATGCCTCACACTGGGGACTGAGCCTGCAGCCTGGACATGTGCCTTGACTGGAAATCAAACCTATAACCTGGTTCATAGGCTGATGCTCAACCGCTGAGCCACGGCGGCCAGGCCAAATGTGTTCATTTTGATGTGAGGCGCTTTTCGAGCTGCTTCCTTCGGAAGGAACATCCTCTATAAGCCTTGCTTTTCCTCCGGGAGGCTCACAGAGGGCTGTTTGTGCGTGGCTAATGATGGTGATTTTATAGCATTCTGGGCATTTCACTTCCATGAAGTAGGAATTGGGGCTCTGACTGGGCATGTGCTCTTGTGTTTCCTCTGTCTTCTGGAGAGGGATGAAGGCGATCGATTGTGAGAGGCATGTTGTTGTGGGGAGGTTGAAACCACCAGAAATCAGTATGGACATTTTAATGGTGTTAATTTTTCCTATCCACAAACATGGTATAATGTTTCCATTTACTTGTATCTTCTTCAATTTCTTCCTTCAGTGTCTTATCATTTTCCAAGTTCAGGTCTTTTACCTCCTTGAATAACTTAATTCCTAGGTATTTTACTTAAATTTTTTCGTTTTTATTCTTTTGCTTTTGTTACTTTGTTATTTTTTATGCAATTATAAATGGGATTGTTTTTCTAAGTTTCCCCCTTTTTTAAAAATTGATTATGGTATCACATAATTGTCCTCATCCCCCCAATCTCATCCCAAACCCCTCCCTACATATGCCCTCTTCCCCCCCCCCCCCCCCCCCCCCCCCCCCCGTTGTCCATGGCCACTGGCCAGGCCCATATGCACGCACACAGTCATTTTGTTGATCTCTTCCCCTTTACCCCCACCCTCCCCTACCTTCCCTCTGAGGTTTGAAAGTCTGTTCCCTGCTTCTCTTTCTCTGGGTCTGTTTTTATTCATCAGTCTATGTTGTTCATCATTTCCTCTAGATGTGTAAGTTTCCCTTCCTGATAGTTCATATAAAAGTGCCTCTGATTCCTAGACATTTATTTTGTATCCTGCTACTTTACTGATTTATCAGTTCTAGTAGTTTTATTTTTTATATAATCTTTAGGATTCTCTATCCACACTATCATGTCATCTGCAAATAATGATGGTTTTTTCTTCTTCCTTTCCAATTTGGATGCTTGATATTTCTTCGTCTTGTCTAATCGCTGAGTAGAACTTCCAGTACTATCTCTCTATATAAAACCCTAAGATGCAAATAGAATGAATGGTGGAACAGCTGAACTGGTTGCTATGACATGCACTGACCACCAGGGGTGTGCACAGACCATGGTGGGCATTGGCAGCAGAGCACAGAACATGGCAGGTGTTGGCTGTGGCGGGTTGTTGGAACAGGTGGGCAGTGGGTGTCAAACCAAGGTGCAGCGCCAGTTGCTGTCATTGAGGTGAGCCTGTGGTTGCTGAAAATTCTTTGTTCCTGCATGGTCCCACATAGCGCTCACACCTGCTGCTGGCACTGGCCATGCTCACACCTGCTACCAGTGCTGGAGCCACCGCTTGCACCCCTGCCAGCACTCAGCGCCAATTGCTTGGCATCTTCAGCGGTTGTGAGCGGCAGCTGCTGGCCCCAGTTGCCACTGAGGTCTTCTCCACCTCTCCCTGCTCCTGAGGGGCGATTGGGGCAGCAGCCACCACTCACACCCATGACAGCACCAGCCCCAATCACTCCGCACTCTCAGTGGGTGCGAGTGGGGCCAATGCAGTCAGTGCATGGGAGCAGGGTTGAGGGCAGGCAAGGTACTAGGGGCCGCAGTGGGAGGGGCCAGGCAGGGGCAAGGAGGATGAGCCAACACCCACCCCTGTGCCCCGCAGCCTTGTGGCCCACAATTCCTTTCAAGTTGCACAAGTTTGTGCTCTGGGCTCCTAGTGTTGAGTAAGAATGGTGAAACTAGAATGTTTGTCTTGTTCTTTTTAAAAAAGTATATTTTTATAAAAATATATTGTTTTGATTTTTTACAGAGGAAGAGAGGGATAGAAAGTTAGAAACATCGATGAGAGAGAAACATCGATCAGCTGCCTCCTGCACACCCCCCACCAGGGATGTGCCCACAACCAAGGCACATGCCCTTGACCGGAATTGAACCTGGGACCCTTTAGTCTGCAGGTTGACGCTCCTTCCACTGAGCCAAACCAGTTACGGCTATTTTTATTGGTTTAAGAGAGGAAGGGATGGAGAAAGAGATAGAAACATAAATGAGAGAGAACATAGATCAGCTGCCTCCTGCACACCCCACACTGGGGATCGAGCTCACAACCCGGTCATGTGCCCTGGCTGGGAATCGAATCAAGACCTGGTTCATAGGTTGATGCTCAACCACTGAACCATGCTGGCCAGGCTCTGTCTTGTTCTTAATCTTAAGGTAAAAAATTTTAGATTTTGCCCATTCAGTGTGATGTTGGCAGAGTGTGTCATATATGGCTTTTATTATGCTGAGCTATGTTCCTTTTATTCCCATTTTGCTGAGAGTGTTAATTATCATAAATGGGTGTTGGATTATATTATTTTTGTCTGCATCTATTGAAATGTTCATATGATATTTATCCTTCCTTTTATTTCTGTGGTTTGTCACATTAATTGCTTTGTGGCTATTGTACCAACCTGCATCCCTGGAATAAATCCCACTTGGTTATGGTGTATGATCTTTTTTTTTTTTTTTTTTAAATATATATTTTTTATTGATTTTTTATAGAGAGGATGAGAGGGATAGAGAGTTAGAAACATCGATGAGAGAGGATCATCGATCAGCTGCCTCTTGCACACCCCCTACTGGGGATGTGCCCACAACCAAGGTACATGCCCTTGACTGGAATCGAACCTGGGACCTTTCAGTCTGAAGGCCGACGCTCTATCCACTGAGCCAAACCGGTCTTGGCGGTGTATGATCTTTTTAATGTATTGCTGGATTCAGTTTGCTGATATTTTGTCAAGGATTTTTTCAGCTGTGTTCATCAGGTTTATTGGCCTATCATTTTCTTTGTAGCAACTTTATCATTTCAGATATTGTATTCATTTATGATGGTCTTTTAAAATTTGTTTTTATGTCATTTTTTATTCTGTAGAAGTTCTCACTAAGTTCTCTCAGCATCCTTATAGTGATTCTTTTTGAACTCTAGATCTCGCAGATTTCTTGCTTCCATTTCATGTACTCCATGTACTTCTTTTTATGAAGACTTATCCTGCTCTTTTCGGGGCGTTTTCTGCTGTCTCTCTGTCTCAGTAGGTGGCCCCATGTAGTAGGAGTTCTGTGGGACCCAGGGGCACCATCTCCTTGAGCACTAAGCTAGGAGCTCTCCCTTGTGCGGGTCTCAGGGTGAGGCTAGCGGAGTTTAGATTTAGCTGTGTGAAGAGAGCGCTCTGTACCAGTTAGGCTTGTGAGGGCAAACTGGCCCCTGCCCCAGAGCCACACAATTCAGTCTCTGACATCTGGAGTCCTCCTGGACCTCTGTACCACGTTCATAGGCAGCTGACTTCCCTGCAGAGCATGAGCACGGCAGGGCAGGACCACTGGGGACTGAGAGGATGGGGCTATTGCATTGATACTGTGAGGAGGGGAGTGCTTTACCCAAGAAAGAAGGTGTTTATGGGCGAGGGACTCAATACAGGGATCCTGATCATTGTCCCTTTAGCTCTGTCCTTGAAGCCACACCACTCTTTTTCTCCAGACACGTGTAGTTCACTCCGAGCTGCCCTTCCTCCACTGGAGCCCAGGGGGTGTGGCCGAGAAAAAGATTTTGACTCCTGTCTCTCTCTGTTGACTGATCTCTGTTGATTTTCACAGCCAGATGTTATGTGGGCTCTGCTTCTTACTCCTGATTCTGGGTGGTGGAGCATGGCATGGCCTCTCTATCCCTGAGGATTCTCAGCTGCCTCCCTTGAGAACTGTCTCTCCATCCTTCCTCCCAGAATCAGTGTGGCTTCTGTAAATCCTTGGTTATACGACTTCTATTAACTAGTCTTTAGTTGGCTATTCTGGCAGACTGCTCTATATTTTAGTTGCAATTGCAGTTTAGTTCTGGAAGATGAGTGTAACTCCCACCTACTCTGTTGCCATCAGATCCCGACTCTAACCTTAATTGTCATTACACATTGTAGACCATTTCCTTTCATCAGGGTTAAGAGGGTACTTCTTGTATTCAATAAAGTCCATGTAAATTACTTGTTTATTGTAGTTGTGTAAAGGGTACAATGGGTTTGCACTTACGTATATTGACATTGCTTTTGTGTGTGTTCTGCTGATCAGGATGTCATGGTCGCAGGTGGGATGGAGAGCATGTCCAATGTTCCCTACGTGATGAACAGAGGAGCAACTCCATATGGTGGGGTAAAGCTTGAAGATTTGATTGTAAAAGATGGGCTAACTGATGTCTACAACAAAATTCATATGGTAATTATTGCTTTTAAAATATATATATTTTGATTTCAGAGGAAGGGATAGAAACATCAGTGATGAGAGAGAATCATTGATTGGCTGCCTCCTGCATGCCCCCTACTGGGAATTGAACCATGACCTCCTGTTTCATGGGTCGACACTCAACCACTGAGCTATGACAGCTGGGCTTAAATTATATGTATTTTAGAAGTTGAAGGATGGGCTCTATAAATGTCTATTTTAGCCATTCATTTGAAGAAAATATTTTTCTGTGCTCATTACATCAGCTTGGCTCAACTATTGAGTAAATTGCTGCACACTGGAGTAGAGCATTTTCTGATTTCTAATAATGGATTCTATAACTATTTAATTATTTGCCTTCAAAATAGCTGAGCTAATTCAAGTAGTTGAAGATGAGACATGAGTGAAAAGTTACCTAGTACAGAAGAGTATATTTTAAAAAACTGCTTTTTTATGTTGTGCAAAGATAATGTATATTTTATAAGGTATGCAAAGTTAATTTTTTAAAAAATTTCAACTTTTTCAGGGTAACTGTGCTGAGAATACTGCAAAAAAGATGAATATTTCACGAGATGAACAGGATACTTATGCTATTAACTCCTACACCAGAAGTAAAGCAGCATGGGAAGCTGGGAAGTTTGGAAATGAAGTTATTCCTGTCACAATTACAGTAAAAGGTAGAGTGATAATGTTCCAAATATATTTTAATTTTTAGTAGACTTTACATGTTGCAAAATTTTTACATTTAAGTTTTAGTTCTTTTGTTAATTTTCACCTGGGGATATTTTTTCCATTGATATTTAGAGATTGTAAAGGAGGGGGAGAAACAGAGAGAGAAACATTGATATGAGAGACACACATTGATTGGTTGCCTTCAACCAAGGTATGTGCCCTTAACGAGAATGGATCCGCCATCCTTCAGTCCGTGGGCTGACGCTCTATTACTGAGCCAAAGTGGCTAGAACTAAATTGAGTACATTTTAATCTTTTTCATTTCAACTGAGGACACCGACTTTTCTGCTTAGTTAAGGGAACTGTTGCCATTTCAGATAGTTCAACCCAATTTAATATAGATTTCATTAAAATTTGCTCAGGCTTCGTAAATTTCTGCCTTTATTCATAGCTCAAAGAGAGCTCCTGACCAGCTCCAGAATAAACCCACAGCAAAGGTTCATTTACCTGGTTTAGGTTGCATTTCCATTCCAGCACGATAGACTATTAGGGCTTACCCAGCCTAGGGCAGACATCTACCCCTGGGTCAGGAGAATGGGATCTGTGATTACCGAGGGAGATGGGGAGACAGGAGAACAGGATGTGTCTGAATAGAAGATGAAGACACTAACAGGCTACAGATGGTAGACTGTACAATAGGATTTACTGGGACTGTTGAAGGTATGATGGCATACAAAGGGAGGCACAGACTACTAGGCACCTAATTGTTGTCTTGATTGGTGATAACCTAAAAGATGTTTGTTTTAGGTAAACCAGATGTAGTGGTAAAAGAAGATGAAGAATATAAACGTGTTGATTTTAGCAAAGTTCCAAAGCTGAAGACAGTTTTCCAGAAAGAAAACGGTTAGTATTAAGAAATGAAGCATAAGAAAAAATGGGAGTATTTATATTATATCTAGTCTTGGAATTGCCTAAGGATTTTTAAAAATAATTATAGAAAACATCTAAGAACTATTTAACATTTTCAATACATCAGGCTCAAGTGAAATTAAGAAAACTAATATTTATCCAAAGTACATTTAAAATTGTGTAACAGTTAATGCCTTTAGTAGATCAATACTAGGAATTAGAAAACCAGTATTTGCCCAGTGCCATCATGCATGTGTTTCAGAGCTAGCTCTGAATAAGATGTTATAAAAATTAACATAAAACAGCATTCTTACATTATAATTGTCATAGTTATATATAGGTTTCCAAAGGGCAGGAGCTATCCCTCTGTATTTGCAACTTTCTGTGCATCTAGCAACATAGGCAGCACTGGATAGGAATTGTTTAATCGAACCAAGGGAACTCGGTGTGGAGGATGTTTTGAATTCATGCACGTTGATGCCCTCAGGCACAGTCACCGCTGCCAACGCCAGCACGCTGAATGACGGAGCAGCCGCGGTGGTTCTGATGACTGCAGATGCAGCCAAGAGACTCAATGTCAAACCACTGGCAAGAGTAGCAGGTAGAGAATGTTCTGAACTTGTTTACTCCTAAACCTCTGCAGGCCGTTCCTGAAACTGAGTTTCCTTGTCAGTAATACATAATATTGAAGCTATTTGTAGCTACATATGTTGTGCTTTGGGACAGAATATAACTACTACATATTTTAAAAAAGGATAGAAGCTACCTTAACATTTTTATTATAATTTTCTTTATATGATAGTAAGCTATAACAATCTTTTCCTATCATGGAAAATGAGGGGGTGCATGTTTTATTTTACCCGGGCACGATAGGGAATGGTAGCCAGATAAAATCCCATATTCATAAAAAGAACATGGGATGAAGAGTCTAGAAATAACAAGTCTAGATGTTCTTCCACTTATTATTATTTCTGGGCTGGGCATACCCTAGGTTTCCTTAAGCCTGTCTTCAGCTGTAAAATCTGCCTTGCCTTCCCTTGCCTTCTTCATAAGGAGTTAAACAGAAATTTTGTTACTTTATAAAAACCTTGTGACTAAATTTATTTTTTGTTTAAATCATAGTTTCTTAACCTTAGCACTATTGATATTTTACAATAAATTCTTTGTTTTTTGGGTGCACTGCAGGTTCGTTTTTTGGCCTCTACTACTAGTTACTATAATAAGTGGCATTGTACCCGTTAGGACAACTAAAAATATCTCTAGTTAACACCAATGTCCCTGGAGGCAAATTTCCCCTAACCGCCCTCTCCCACTTGTGAAATTCAGTGGTTTATAAAGTGTAGAATGGAACAAATACATTTACATTTATTTCAGGGGATAGGAAATTTGCATATTATACAGGGTGTCCCAAAAAATGTATACACACTTTAAAAACTCATAGATCAGTTTTGAAAATGAGATGTATTTCAATAAGCACTAGCTTTATAATTATTCTAAGTATGTGTGTACATTTTTGGGGGGACACCCTATATATAGCAGTTGTTAGACCTCTGGGTGCGTATAAAGAAGATTTTAAAAGCTTTTTATTTTTTTTATAAAGCATTTGCTGACGCTGCTGTAGAACCTATTGATTTTCCAATTGCACCTGCATATGCTGTACCTAAGGTAAGAACATACTCCATTCTGCCAAATTGAACAAAATAAACTGATGAATAAAATAGAACCAGTCATTCAGAGGGAAGGAGGGAGCTGGGGTGTGAAGAGAGTACCAAAGAACATATATGCACACATGCATTACCCAAGGACACAGACCACAGGGTAGTGAAGGCCTGGGGTGGGGAGGGATGTCGGTGAAGGGAGGCAAAAAGGTCATCTGTAACACTCTCAAGAATAAAGATTTAAAACCCCACGAGCTACCAAATGACCCAAGAATTTCAGTCCTATGTATACCAGTATACCCAAGAGAATTAAAAAATAAAAAAGGGCAAGAGTGCCTGAGGCAGGCTAGATGCTGAGAGTTAGAGAAGTGGTTCACACCTGGGTGCCATGTTTTGTCTGTGCTGCTGGAATAGAGGAAGCTGCTTGAATTCCACAGCTTAGAAAGTTACCTAAATCAGAGGTTGGCAAACTGCAGCTCGTGAGCCACATGCAGCTCTTTGGCTCCTTGAGTGTGGCTCTTCCACAAAATACCATGGCCTGGGCAAGTCTATTTTGAGGAAGTGGCATTAGAAGAAGTTTAAAAAATTTGGCTCTCAAAAGAAATTTCAGTTGTTGTACTGTTGATATTTGGCTCTATTGACTAATGACTGTCAACCACTGACCTAAGCTCAATGGAGGAAGAGAGAACAGTTTCTTGTTAATTTTACTGTTGCTCACAACATAAAAACATCTAAAGAAAAAGGGACTAGCAATATTTTATAAAGATAATCATTACAGCCGAAACCGGTTTGGCTCAGTGGATAGAGTGTCGGTCTGCAGACTGAAAGGTCCCAGGTTCAATTCCGGTCAAGGGCATGTACATTGGTTGCGGGCAGGTCCCCATTGGGGGGTGTGCAGGAGGCAGCTGGTCAATGATTCTCTCATCGATGTTTCTAACTCTCCCACTTTTTTCCTCTCTGTAAAAAATCAATAAAATATATTAAAAAAAAAAAAAAAAGATAATCATTACAGTCACAACACTTTCCTGGCTATGAGGAACTACCAAAACAAGAGATACTTAATTTAAAAAGACTTTAAACAGGTAACATAATTTAAATAAATAATTCACAGTAATTCTACAGCTGTGGTTTTCAACCTATGGGTCGCAACCCAAGGTTGAGAACCATTAGCATGGTCCCCTAAGACCATCAGAAAACACAGATATTTACATTACAATTCAAACAGTAGCAAAATTAGTTATGAAGTAGCAACGACAATAATTTTATGGTTGGGGGTCACCACAACATGAACTGTATTAAAGGGCTGCGGCATTAGAAAGGTTGAGAACTACTGGTTTAGGGCATCTTCCGGTACACTGAAAGGTGGTTGGTTTTATTCTCGGCATATACCTAGGTTGCAGATTCAATCCCCAGTTGGGGCATGTACAGATGTTTCTCCCACTTTCTCTCTGAAATCAATAAAAAGCATATCCTCGGGTGAGGATTTCAAAAAAATTAAACAATCTAACATTATAACTAAAGGAACTAGAAAAAGTACAACAAACAAAGCCCAAAGTGAGTAGAAAGATATTACCGTATTTTTCGGACCATAAGACGCACTTTTTCCCCCTCAGAAGTGGGGGGAAAAAGTCCCTGCATCTTATGGTCCAAATATAGCCTACACATATACTGTAAAAAAAAAAGTTTTTTTACTTGCCCGGCTCTCTGTGGTCTCTGTGTGCTTGCCCGGCTCTAAAATGGTTCTAAATGCTGCTGTTTACAGGGTTGATTACATGTGTTTATGACTGTGATGTTGGGTTTTAATGCACATAAAATATTTTAGGACACTATTTGTTTCAGAATCTTTTTTTCTTCATTTCCCTTCTCTAAAAACTGGTGCGTCTTATGGTCCGGTGCGTCTTATGGTCCGAAAAATACGGTAATATCAGAGTGGAAATAAATGAAATAGTCTAGAAAAATGATACAAAATATCAATGAAACCAAGGGCCAGTTCTTTGAAAAGATAATTGAAAAATAAAATGAAATATATGAAAAATAAAACCAAAATTGCAGAATTTCAAGAAAACAAGCTTTTTATTTAATTAATTATTTAAAATATATTTTATTGATTTTTTTACAGAGGAAGGGAGAGAGATAGAGAGCTAGAAACATCGATGAGAGAGAAACATCGACTAGTTGCCTCTTGCACACCCCCTATCGGGGATGTGCCCGCAACCAAGGTACATGCCCTTGACCGGAATCGAACCCGGGACCTTTCATCCGCAGACTGACGCTCTACCACTGAGCCAAACCAGTTTCGGCAAGAAAACAAGTTTTTTAAAATTTCTTTATTAAGGTGTTACATATGTGTCCTTATTCCCCCATTACCCCCCAACCTCTCCACTCATGCTCTTACCCCTCCCCTCCCCCAAATTGTTTAGGCTTATATGCATGCATACAAGTCCTTTGGTTGATCTCTCCCCTTTACCCCCACCCTCCCCTACCTTTCCTTGAGGTTTGATGTTCTATGTAAGAAAAGTTTTGGCCCCGGGCTGGTTTGGCTCAGTAGACAGAACATCGGCCTGCGGACTGGGGGGTCCTGGGTTGCATTCTGGCCAGGGGCACATGCCAGTGTTGCAGGCTCAATCGCCAGTGTGGGGTGTGCAGGAGGCAGCCGATCAGGGATTCTCTGGCATCATTAATGTTTCTATCTCTTTCTCCCTCTCCCTTCCTCTCTGAAATATATATAAACAAGTTTTGATTAATTACTTGAACATAATATGTAAAACATTTTTAGGTTCTTAAAGCTGCAGGACTGAAAAAAGATGATATTGCAATGTGGGAAGTAAATGAAGCCTTCAGTCTGGTTGTACTAGCAAACATTAAGATGCTGGAGATTGACCCCCAGAAAGTGAATATCAACGGAGGAGCTGTTTCTCTGGGACATCCAATTGGGTAGGTAAAATCACAACGAAAAATCTCTAAGTAGATTAATGGATGCCGTCGTGTTTCTATCTAAGAGTGTTTCATGATAACTCCTATTACTCTGTGTTAAACAGATTTCTTTCTTACCCTTCATAAGGCAAACACCATTTATGATAGACTGAACACTGAACACAGATCTGTAACATTTGTTTCTTGAAAATGAATATTTTATTTAGAAGGTTTAAAATTAAAGTCTATGCTTGGACCTTTAGAAAAACCATAACCATTATTAAAACAAGTGTCCCCAGTTTAAGAAAAGTAACAAAATTCAGCTATGATTAATGGTAATAAAACTTTTAAAGAATTTAGAAAAGAACTTTTGGGTACTTATACGTTCTATTACTTCATTAAAGAATCAAAATGCTTTCTTACTCCTAGGATGTCTGGAGCCAGGCTTGTCACTCATTTGGTTCACGCCTTGAAACAGGGAGAATATGGTCTTGCCAGTATCTGCAATGGAGGCGGCGGGGCTTCTGCCATTCTGATCCAGAAGCTGTAAGATGACGGCCTGTCACTGGTGTGGCTGGCTTCCTTGCATCAGCTTATACTCCAAAGAATTAGCTTGTACTCCTTTTTTATTATTTTCTATTTTAACTTTTTCTAAATAAGATGAAAAGATCAAATCCCCAAACATTTTGAAATCATGAATAAATTTTTTCTTCTGCTTTAAATTTTTGTTAATCTTCAGAAGTTTCCTATTTTTGTTATAAAGCTATATTTGAAATGCTAGTATGCAAACTTAGTGGCTTACACGTAGGTAGGAGCTTCTATTTTAGAGAATCATTTGTTTTTGAGGATGTTAAAGCGTGTCATCGTAGCTAATTTAGATTTAGCAGACTCTAATGTGAAAGTGGCTATATTGGGCAAACTAGCAGGGCCTCATAGCGTTAGTTAAGGAGCCACAAACAGTGGGTGCCAATACTGTTAGAAAAGGAAAACTCATGTGCTCAGGCTAGAGTAGGTATAATTTCTCATAAACTCAGCATTCAGGATTTGGGGTAGGGTCACACTGAGAAAATACTGAGGTTTGAGCTCTTAATAACTACAGAAGCACAGAGAATGGGAAATTAGAAACTGTTTAATTGATTTATGGAAGGAGATTGACACTTTCAATATGCCACAATCCTTGTTCCTTATTTTAAAGGGGGGGGGGGGGGCACACTGAGGTGAGAGAAACATCAATCGGTTGCCTCCTGTACAATTCCTGACTGAGGCTCAAAACTGCAACTGGGGCATGTGCCCTGACCAGGAGTCAAACCTGCCACCTTCTGGTATGAGATGACACTCTAAGAAACTGAGCCACACTGGGCAGAGCACAATGCTTGTTAATAAGCAGGATTAGCCGAAACCGGTTTGGCTCAGTGGTAGAGCGTTGGTCTGCGGACTGAAAGGTCCCGGGTTCGATTCCGGTCAAGGGCATGTACCTTGGTTGCAGGCACATCCCCAGTAGGGGGTGTGCAAGAGGCAGCTGATCGATGATTCTCTCTCATCGATGTTTCTAACTGTCTATCCCTCTCTCTTTCTCTCTGTAAAAAATCAATAAAAAATATATTTAAAAAAAAAAATAAGCAGGATTAAATGCAACACAAGTATCTCAAGTTGCATTTCATTTGGGAAAAAAAAAACAAAACCCCACACCGTAGGCAGGAAAAACACACCCTCAGCTGCAGCTGAGAAGGGACACCTCCAACTCTGAGATCAACAGTATAGGGAGAGGGAGGGACAGAAAAGGTCATGTATATACATAGCTCTTGGTAAATAATTCACTGTAGATCCTTACCTTTGAAGAAAAAGAATTATCTGGGGAAAAGGAAATATTGTTTTATTGACAAAGTACTTTCAAAAAAAAGATCTGTATAATAATTGCTAACTTTTATGGCTTTGTGCTAAGTACTGTCCTAGAAGCTTTATTTGTATTAACTTCTTTGGTAATAGATAATAATGGGACCTACCCTCACAAAAACTGAAGAGGGTAGGTCCCAGTATTATCTATTATCATACCAGATAGGTAAGGACATTGAAGCATGGTATGGTAAATAAATTCCAAACACCTGGTAAGTAGGTGAGGGCCTATGTAACTCACTATGCTTAGCTTCTCAGTATTCTCAATAAGTATCTGCCCTAACTGTAATTGGAGCTAGGAAAATACATGAAAACCCTAATATGCAAAAAGACCAAATGGCAGAACAACCACCGGGGGGGGGTGGGGGGGGGCACGCAGAACATGGCAGGCATTGGCCCTGGTAGGATGGTGGAGCAGATGAGTGGGGGCACTAGACCAAGGAGGGACGCCAGTTGCTGTCATCAGGGTGAGCCTCTCGTGGTTACTGAAAATTCTTAGCTCCCATGAGCCACAGTCCCTCTGGTCTTAGGCGACCCACAGGTTGAAAACTGCTGCTG
The DNA here is from genome assembly GCF_964339955.1 of Pipistrellus hanaki. Lineage (NCBI taxonomy): Eukaryota > Metazoa > Chordata > Mammalia > Chiroptera > Vespertilionidae > Pipistrellus > Pipistrellus hanaki. The sequence goes on from NC_140511.1 coordinate 18,055,816, forward strand.
TAGAGCCTAAGACCATGGGAAAACACAGGTATTTACATTACAATTCATTAACAGTAGCAAAATTACAGTTATGAAGTAGCAACGAAAATAATTTTATGGTTGGGGGGTCACAACACGAGGAACTGCATTGAAGAGTTTAGGCATTAAAAAAATTGAGAACCACTGTCTTAAAAGAGAAAAAAAAGTTAAACGTGAAAAAAGAACTCTGAAAAAATAGGAAATAGAAATTAACCAATCAGAAAAATATATAGTCATTACCTTGGTTGTGTAGCTCAGTTGCTTAGGTGTAGTCCAGTGCACCTAAAAAGGTGATCAGTTCGATTCCTGGTCAGGCAATATGTGGGCTCGATTCCTATTAAGGGTGTGTAGGAGGCAGCCAACTGATGTTGCGTTCTCACATCTATGTCTTCCCTCCCCCCCACTTCTTTTCTCTTTGAATCAATAACTTTTTTTTTTTTTTAAAAGAAAAAGAAGAAAAACATGCCCTGTCAGGTGTCACTCAGTGGTTAGAGCATTATGGTTTGATTCCCAGTCAAGGGTTATAGGTCTGATCCCTGCCCAGATTGGGGCATATGTGGGAGGCAACCAATTGATGCATCTCTCTCCCTCTCCCTCCCTCCTCCTCCCTGCCCTTCCACTCTCTCCAAAACTCAATGGGAAAAATATCCTCAGTTGAGGATTAACAACAAAAATCCCAAAAAACAACAACAAAAAGAAAAGTATGCAATTGTCAAATATAAGAGGTGATTTTGGTCAGAAAAAAAATTAATCACATCTAATTTAAAGAGAATAAAAGTAAACATTAGAGGGAAAAAATCTTTAATTCAGAAAAGGCTAAAAGCCTGACTAGACTAATCAGCTAGGAGGAAATTAGAGGTAAAAAACTGAGTTTCTTCTACAAAAGCCTCCAGGCCTAGATGACTTATTGGTGTTTTAGTTCCAAGGAACAGTTATTTCCCATTCTAAATAAACTGTTGCAGAAAATAGAAATAAGAAACAGCATGAGCTAGAATAGCAGCTAGATGTTAGAGTGCTTATGTTCCAGACATTGACCTAAATGCTTTACATATATTGTCTTACTTAAATATTGCACTGATATTAAAGCAGATACTATTCATCATTCCAAAATTAAGATAAACTAGAAAAAGATGGAAATGAGCTTTTCAAATTCATTTGAAAAACTAGCATAAGCTTAAAACCAATCTCATTAGAAGGAAACATTTAAATAAAATGTTAAACCAAATTTAGTTATATCTGAAAAATCATCAAGATTACAAAGTATACGATATTAGGTTATTAATATAAAAACAAATTCATGGGTTTAATAAACATTTTAACTGTTAGAAAAGAACCTAATTAAGTTGATCAGATACTCCTAATGTAAATTCTTAAAACACTATAAACAAAGGCCATCACACTTAACATTCTCACTAAAATGAGAAAACTGCTTTGATTATTATTGTATTAGGAATGTTAATCAGAAGAAATAAATTTGGAAAATAATTATTTAAAGGTATTCTAGCCTTAGTAAGCAAAAACTAACCATGAAGAAAGCCATTTTCTCTAAGAATTTCTCATTAAGAGGCACAAATATAAAATATGAAGTAAACAGATTTCCTATAGTAATGAACATGGCATGTTACTGGCACATCTTTAAAATATAGACTAACGGAACAGACTAGAGTCCAGAAGCACATGTGTGCGCACACACACACACACTTATCAGCTGATGACAATGATAACAGTGCAATGTATTTGGAAAATAATAGTTTTTCTTCAGTAAATGTTGCTGGGTTAATTGGATATTCATATGGAGAATCAATTCCAGATAGATAATCCATGAAAATATAAAAAGTTAAACAATAAAATTTTAAGTATTTAGATATCTACTATCCATCTGAAAAGGGATCTGTGTGTAGAATACAGAAAGAATGTTACATACCAGTGACTAAAGGCATACAATCCAATGCAAAAGTGAGCAATAAATACCAACAGATACTTCACAAAAGGAGATAATACAAGTGGCCAATAAGCATTTGAAATGCTGGTCAAGTTTATCAGGAACAATCAAACCAAAACCACAATGTGAATGAAACTAGACCACCTCCTTACACCATACACCAGAATAAACTCAAAATGGATTAAAGACTTAAATGTAAGTTGTGAAATCATAAAAATTCCAGAAAACATAGGAAGTAAAATCTCAGATATTTTTCATGGCAATATATATTTTTTTCCTGATGAAATGGGACTAATTAAACTAAAAAGCTTCTGTACATCAAATAAACTATGAACATAATGAAAAGACAACCCACTGAATGGGAGAACATATTCACCAATGATACATCTGATAAGGAGTTAATTTCTAAAATTTATTTATAAGTTATACAACTCAACACTGAGAAAACAAGCTAAATGAAAAATGGGCAAAGGACCCGAATAGACAGTTCTCCAAAGAGGACATGCAGATGGGCAATAGACACATGAAAAGATGCTCACCATCACTAGTTATCAGAGAAATATAAATTAAAGCCACTATGAGATATCACATCATGCCTGTCAGAATGGCTACTATCAATAAATCAACAAATTAATGCTAGAGAATGTGGAGAAAAGGGAACCCTGGTGCACTGTTAGTGGCAATGCAGATTGGGGCAGCTACTGTGGAAAATAGTATGGAGTATCCTCAAAACATAAAAAATGGAACTGCCTTATTACACAACAATTCCATTCTGGGAATATATCTGAAGGAATCCAAAACATTGGTTTGAAAGAATATAAGCATCCATATGTTTATTGCAGCATTATTTACAACTAGAGGCTCGATGCACAAAATTCATCCAAGGGCCTCGGTCCTAAAAACCCAGCTGCCTCTGCCCTGCCAGCTCTGGCTTCATTCAGAATGTTATTTGGAAGATCATCAAATGGTCATTCTGTTGTTCCAATTAGCATATTAGCTCTTGAAACTTGGGCTAAATGGGTGTGTGCATCCTGGCTTGCACCCTCTCCAATCAGAAGTCCCTAACACAACATGGGACAGCAAGTTCCTAACAGCTCACCTGCCTGCCCTTAACCCCTCTGCCTGCCTGCCTAATTGCTCCTAACTGCCCTCCCCTGCTGGCATGATCTCACCCCAAATTGCTCTGCCTGCCTGACCACCTGATCTCGCCCCCAATGGCCCTCCCCTGATGGCCTGATCGCCCCTAACTGCCTGTCTCAGCACCCACCACCATGGCTTTGTCCAGAAGAAAGTCATACATTCAGAAGATGGCTGGTTGATCCAGCCTAATTAGCACATTACTCTTTTATTAGTATAGATAGATTACATAGGATAGGATTGCTTAAATGGGGGGAGAGGAAGCCTTTTTCAGCAGGAAGGAGATGCTCTTAGCAGACAAAAATATATAATCCCTATATCTGGACTGACAGCCAGCCATATACACTATACTGCCAAACCGGTCTTTAAAAAATTGAACCGCTTTCTTACACCTTACACCAAACAGCTGTTGACCTTAAAACCCCTCCTCAGCCCCCACCTTAGGTTCTGCTTATGCAGTTCACCCAGATTAGGTTCTGATTGGTCGGTTTCTATGCTAGACAGCATCAAAAGCTTTGCTTCCTAGGCAGCCATTGGCTCCTCACATTTCACTCAGATTTGGTTCTGACTGCTTTGTTTCTATGTCAGTCAGTGTCTCCAGGCCTATCTCTGGGCCTGATCAGAAAGGCAGGGCTGATCAGCAGCCTCCGTAGAGGCCCAGAGAGAGGCAAGGTTGCTGGTGAAGCCCAGAGAGAAAGAGAGGCAAGGGCTAATCAAAGCTGCTATGGAGGGTGTGGATCAGACCCTTCCTCTCTCTCTGGGCCTGATCTGCAGCCTCCTCGGCAGTTAGTGCTGGGTCACCATGCCCGTAGTGGTGGCAGTCAGGGCAGGACTGACTTCTGGTGTTCACTCAAGCTTTTGGTCATTACAGACCCTGGGTTTTTACATATATTAGGATAGCCAAGATTTGGAAGCAGCCCGAGTGCCCATCAACAGATGAGTGAATACAAAAGCTGTGATATATTCACACAATGGTATACTACTCGGCCATAAAAAAAAAAGGGAAAACTTACCTTTTGCAACAGCATGGATGGATTCTGGAGAGTACTATGCTATGTGAAATAAGCCAATCAGAATCTAATAAACTAACAAATAAAGCAGAAATAAGAGTATGGATTTATTAACCAATGTCACCCCAATAAATTCAATTTTAAAAAAAGCATAAAAAAGCCCTTTACCAGGTGATACTAATACTTCAAAATGGGTTGAAGATAACATCAAGCATTAACAATGACCTAGAACAACTGGAGCTCTCCTTATACTGTTGATAGTATGATTTGGCACAACCACTGTGGAAAAATGAAAAATCTAAATAAGGTTGAATATATCAACTCTAGGACCCAGCAATTCTTCTAATTATATATCCAACTGAAAAGTATAATACATTCCACTAAAAGTATGTACAAAACTATTCAGAGAGGCTCTATTCATAATAGCCCCAATCTGGAAATAACCTAAATGTTCAACTATAAATTGGATTATGCATGGTATAATACAAAGTGGATAAACACAATGAAAAAGTACACAGCACTGAGGTTAAGATTGAATTATACACATGACACCTCAGTATGTTCAGCAAAAGAAGTTATGAAAGATTGATTATATAATGCAGAAATCCATGGTTAAAGAAGAAGAAAAAAAAGCTGAAACTATGGTGCTGGAAGTCAGGAAAAGTTACCCCTGAGGCTAACAGTTATGTGAAGGAAGTGTGAGGGGACTCCAGGGTACTGGAAATGTTCCATACCTATCCTGGTGGTCAAGTGGATGTGTACACTTTTAGAAAATTCACTGAACTGTTTGAACTTACTAGTTGGTGCACTTGTTCTGTGATATGCTTCCATAAAAATTTTACATTAACTAAAAAAGCAATAACGAGTTAAAACAATGTAATAAAGAAGTCCCAAAAAATAGCAACAAATAAAATATCCAGTTAAGTAAGACATTTATGAGAATATAAATAACTTTAAAGCTATTAGATACTAGAGGCCTGGTGCATTAAATTCATGCCCTCTTGCAGTCTGGGAAGCCCTTGGGGGATGTCCAACTGATGGCTTAGGCCCGCTTCCCATAAGCCAGCAGTTGGACATCCTTAGTGCTGCTACCACCACTGCTGCGCTCACCAGCCATAAGACCAACTTCTGGCTGAGCAGTGCTCCCTCTATGGGAGCGTACTGACCATCTCCTGCGTTGAGCATCTGCCCCTGGTGGTCAGTACGCATCACAGTGACTGGTCGTCGCACTGCTTGGCTGATTTGCATATTAGCCTTTTATTATATCGGATACCATATTGTCATTACCATTTTCTTTCAGTACCAGGTATTATAGGTACTGAAATGAATATTCCAATAGAATTTAATTGAAATAATACAGGTGATTTTAAAGTTAATCAGGAGGCATAAAAGGGGTGAGTACTTAAAAAATAAGAAGCCACAATGAATACAAAACCATGATTTAATCAGTATCACAGAAAACTTTTATGACATAGTATATAGTGTATGTATATAAACTTACTACAGGCCAAAATTTGATTTTATACCTTTATGGCTAGCTGGGTTTCATAAATCGGATATTTAGGATTTAGAAACCAGTGATGGTACAGCTGAATATACTTCATAAGCATCCTATGGAGGAAATGACAATTTGATAGTAGAAATATAAATTAATTTTCTGGAAGAGTTTGGCAAAATGTTTTGAGATCCTATAAACTGCATTCATTTTGATTTGGTAATTCCACTATCTAAAATGTCTCCTATGGAAGTAACTGATAACCAAAACAAATATTTATTTACTGGTACAAGTATGTTCACTACTTTTTAATAAATAATGTAATTTCAAGAAGCCGGACCTGAGGCTGAAAGATAGTAGCTTGAGAAATGGATCACTGCAGAATATATAGTAACTAGAGGCCCAGTGCATGAAAATTCATGCACTGGAGGGGGGCCCTCGGCCCAGCCTGCCCCTCTCACAGTCTGGGAGTCTTCAGGGGCAGGAGGCGACCTGGCAATCAGGGGAAGGTGACATCCCCATCACACGTCTGCTGCTGCCACTGCTAGCAGCGCAAGACTCGTGTGGCCCTGGGTGGCTGAGGGCAGGTCCAGTTGCACCACCCGCCTGCCAACCCTCTTCCCCCTGCCATGGGGTTGAAAGGACTGGGGGACACCGGTGGGGCTGAGAGAACTGGGCACTACCAACTTTGTGATGATGTGGTCAATTTGCACATTCCCTCTTTATTAGGATGTGCCTTTGAAATTACTCCAATCAAAATTAAATACAGGTCTCCCTAATAGTCCTAACATCTCTTTGGATAAATGCTAATGGATGCTTTTCTCATGTACAATTTCAACATACTAAAGGGTTCCAACTATATCCAGGGTTAAAATAATCACAAATTTTAAATATAAGATTTTTCAGATTTAGCATACACTGACATCAACCACTAAGTAATGTCCAAAATTAAGAGTGTATTTTTACATGTAGTTGTAAAACTAGCTACACGTTTTTTTGTGGTAAACTTTAATCCTAAAATGTCATCACTGGAATTTGTTAAAAACAGGTTACCACATAACAATACTATTATTTAGTCCAGCATGCTTGGACTTTGAAGGTAAAATAGGGATTACGTTTTTGATCTTGAACATAAATGAAAGCTCTAAATACAAGCTGCCTCTGGACATTTCTAGTGGCTGCTGGCTAGTGAACTAAGAATCTTGAACAAAGTGAAATTATTTTATTTGTACATGAATTTTTAGTGCTTAGCACATATAAATACATATTAATTGAATGAAAAGAAAATCTGTAATTCTCAGCATTATGTAAACTTCTGAAAAAGCATGCAAGAATTGACTTCCAAAGGAACGTAACCAAGATAGTTAAATAAGAATGACTGCCAATATGAAAGAATTCAAACTTTAAGTTAATGAAAATATTTATTCAAACCTAACTGTATTACAGTACCAAGTTGAGTTAAACAAATATCAACTGTATGATATTTAGTTCCTTAGGAATAGACTATTGCCACATCAGAAAACTTTACAACATAAATTTCTGCAGTAAGATTCAGCAATAAAGATGTGATATCCACATGGAGAAATGTTGTTCAGAGTAGAATAGATTTAAGTTTTTAAAGGCCCAGTATTAAAAAAAAAAAAAAAAGTTGAGGAAAATGACTCTGTAAATGTACATATATCTGTAAAAAAAAAAAAAAAAAAAAAAAAAAAAAAAGCTTAATATACTGGTATTTAACCAAACAGAAAGCACTTAAGAGAACACACTTTAATGTCTAGGCACAATTGGTCAGGTGCTAATTGTAATTTCTATTCTCATTTAAATTTTTAAATCAATCCATCAACTTACTGAAGTGTGAAAGTCTAATACAGAGAAGGCACCTCTCATTCTCCTTTTGAAAGTAACTCTTTATAACATTTTTAAGGAGCACAAAGACAATGCACTATATCTGAGTATAGATATAGTTACTTAACAGCCCATTTTAGGAGAATCTACGTTAAAATATAAAACTATGATTTCTCTTCTTACACCTTATGATGAGCATGGCTTTCTAAAAGGATATCAGAAGATAATCCTCCACATAAGCTTTAAAATAGGATACAAGATTTAAATTAAGTGTGCGTTGGTCACTACTACATAAGGAGTTCTAAGAATTAGTGCAATTCTTTAAATCCCCAGTATTTAGGGGAAAAGTATATACATCCCAAGAAATCTCAACCAAACCTTTTATGGCTCAATAGTCTAAACACTTAAAGTTCTGTAAAACATTTAGAAAGTTATAAACAAAAAATCAGAACACTTATGTGGTTTAAAAAAATTCTCTCTTTAAAACAAAGAGACCAGAACAACCAGAGGAAGTATAAATTCCAGGAATATAATCTTTACTGCAATTATAAGAAGGGGTGATAAAGTCTTCACTGTAGAAAAACCTCCAAACTGTTAGTTTCTGTTTGCTTTACTACCATTGGAGGTGGTTATCACTTTTGTACTATTTAGTGGCTATGTCTTTATATGTCTCATTGGACAGTTACTGAAGGCAATTTTTAAGGAAAAACATTATCTTCCCTCCCCCAACAGTGAGAAACTATTCCAGATAAATAAAAGCCTCAGAATTAGGTATCATAAGAAGTAAAAAAACACAGTGTTAAGAACATTGGGTTGACTTAACCTCTATTTCAACAATGTTTACACAATATTTACAATATGCAATTGTCAAAGCTATACAGATTTGCAGAATGGCTTTACTTACATATCTGCACCCCTCCTCCCCCCAGCCCCAGCCCAAAATAAAAATATAACAGGTAAATCTATTTACAAGCTAGGAAGCTGCTTCAGAAACAGCATGATTTAGATATAAAGTGAAATTTCAGTATAATGAAAGTGCAGGTCAAGCTTTTAAATTTTGTCAATATCTCATTCCCTACACTCACAGTTTAAGGGATACGAGTTTTAAACAGCTATTGTTCTTATATGTTCAGCATGTTTACTCATCATAATGCAAGGATAACAAAAATTTGTCCACATCCATTCCAGCTGGAAATGAACTGGGCAGCTTCTTTTTCTGTCAAAAAAAAATAAAAAAATAAAATAAATAAAACAAATAAAAAAGTAAACAGAAAAAAGAAAAATAAACCTAAGTTAACATATTGAACTCAAAGCCCCAGAACTTTCTTAAATCACTAAGAACATTTTATCGAGTTCTTCCATATACTAAAAATTTTGACAAATTTTTTCAATTTAGAATTTTAGTTTTACAGAGAAGTAGAGCCAGATATAATAAAATCTGTCTTTTCCTCTCTCTTCCAGTCTCTCTATGAATGAATGAAAAAATATCCTGGGATGAGAATAATAAAATATTCCAATGGTTCTCCAACATTAGGGCAAAAGACATTATACAAATCCAGAGTGTAATTGCTGAATGAAATATGATACAACATAAGGTGATCATTATTGCCAAATCATAGACCTTAGGAAGGTTGACTTAGATTTTAACACTATGAGGTACTTCTCAAATTCTAAACATTTAATATATACCAGGCACTTTACAAACACTACATTTAGGTAAGGTAATGTGGTATAACCTTTGGTTAGTGATGCACCTGAGACTCAGGGAGCTATGGACTTAATCATATCGCAAAAGCAACGAAAAGGAGATGCATGATTCAAACCTAGGTTTGAAGGCAGCAAACCCTAGACTCTTTCCCTGATACATTTTAAACAACTTTCTTTCTATTCAATCCACTTACTGAATGGGTAAACAGATCAGAAACCAAAGAACTTATACTTATTAGGGGCCTGGTACACAAAATTCATGCATGGGGGTATGTTTGTGAGTTCCTCAGCTCAGCCTGCACCCTCTCCAACTGGGACCCCATAAGGGATGTCCGACTGCCCTGTCCCACTGGGATTGGGCTTACATGGGCAGTCGGACATCCCTCTCACAATCCAAGACTGCTGGCTCCCATCCACTCGCCTGCCTGCCTATCCGACTGCCCCAACTGCTCTGCCAGCCTGATCACCCCTTAACCACTCCCCTTCCAGCCTGAATGACTCCTAACTACTCCCTTGCTGGCCGGACCGCCCCTAACTACCCTCCTCTGCTGATCTGCTCGCACCTAATTGTCCTCTCCTGCTGGCCCTGTCACCCCTAACTGCCCTCCCCTCCTATTTTGGTTGCACCTAATTGTCTTCCCCTGCAGGCCTGGTTGCCCCCAACTGCCCTTCCCTGCTGGCCCAGTCACCACTAACTTCCCTCCCTTGCCAGCCTGGTCGCCCCTAACTGCTCTCCCCTGCCAACCCGATTGCCCTTAACTGCCCTCCTCTGCTGGCCCAGTCACCCTTAACTGCCCTCCCTTGCCAGCCTGGTCCCTTTCAACTGCCCTCTCCTGCTGGCCATCTTGTGTGTTGGAGTGACAGTTAATTTGCATATCACCTCTTTATTATATAGGATTATTATATAGGATATGCATAGCCCATGGACATGAGTAATAAGGAAATGAAGACCTGAAGGGGTGAGTAGGGGCTTGGAGGAAGAAGGGGAGGCAAAAATGGGAACTATCAGTAAAACTATCAATAACAAAAAATATATGAAAAAAAGAAAAAAATGAGTTTCATCCCTGCACTGCCTTTCTTTCCATAGTTAAGGAAAAAACAGGTAAGTTTAGTTTTTACACTGCTCCACATATTAACATCTATAAGAGCCCATGAAAACATGACAGGACATGGGGGAAAAAAAGAAAAAGATGAAGATGTAGGAATTCAGTAGTTTTTACTTGGTAATTCCACACACAACAGTAGTTTACCAATTTTTCATACCTTACATCAATCCCCACCCCTCAAAAATTCATCATACCATGATACAAACAAAAAACTCTTTTTCCTAAGGAAGATGCTTATAAACAAACTAGAGGCCCGGTGCACGAAATTCGTGCATGGGGGTGTGTGTCCCTCAGCCCAGCCTGCACCCTCTCGAATCTGGGATCCCTCTCACAATTCAGGACTGCTGGCTCCCAACTGCTTGCCTATCTGCCTTTCTGATTGCCCATAACTACTCCCCTGCCGGCCTGATAGATACCTAACTGCTCCCCTGCCAGCCTGCTTGCCCCTAACTACTCTCCCCTGAAGGCTTGATTGCCCCCAACTGCCCTCCCCTACTGGCCTGATTGTCCATAACTGCCCTTCTTTGCAGGCCTGGGCCCTCCCAACTACCCTCCCCTGCTGGCCATCTTGCGGCATCCATCTTATGTTGGAGTGATGGTCAATTTGCATATTACTCTTTTATTAGTAGGACTAGAGGCCTGGTGCATCAGTGTGTGTGTGTGTGTGTGTGTGTGTGTGTGTTTCCCCTCAGCTCGGCCTGCATCCTTTCCAATCTGGGACCCCTTGGTGGATGTCCAGCTGCAGGCAGTTGGAATTTTCTCTCGCAATCCAGGACTGCTGGCTCCTAACAGCTCACCTGGTTGCCTGCATAATCGCCTCATAACCACCTCTGCCTGCCAGCCTGATCATCCCAAACTGCCCTCCCTTGCCGGCCTGATTGCCCCTAACAACCTCTGCCTTGGCCCCCGCCACCGTGGCTTTGTCCAGAAGATGTCCAGTCTAATGAGCATATTACCCTTTTACGAGTATAGATGCCTTAGCAATTGTTCTGAAATGCTATGTTTCACCTAGACAACTTATGAGTATCATACTAGCTGAGAGACACTGCTATCCTGTAACAATGTGTTTTGTCAATTACACTCAAAGCTGTTTTGAGCAATGTACAGTAAAGTAGCTATGGTAAAAGATGATGAGCTCTCTAATCTGAGCACTGAACAAAGGGCAAAGGTATAATTTTGAAATTAAGACTTTCAAACTTGCCTTGATTCTCTTCTTTTTCATTGGTACTGACGAATTTGAAAGATTTTTATTAGAAGTACGGGAGTTTCGCTCACGCTCATCTAATTCCTCAATTTTCCGCTTTTTTGTGGTGTTTCTTGCAGATGTTCTAAATTGTTGTGTATTGTCCTTTAGAGGAGTTGCTGAAGTAGTCCTAGAGATGGCTGCTCTGGAGAGAATCATCAATGTGTGTGCAGCCATGTTCACACTGTTTTCACTCCCTGCTTCACTGGCAGGGCTGCAGGCCGGCAGGTCAGGGGTGACAGGAGGGACCATTATTTTGGGTGTGCTACCGTCTTCAACGAGACGCCTGCTAGAGGGGATCTTGATACCATCGGTAGGTTCTTCTTTATGTTTTTCCCCTGCCCCTGAGCCAGGTGTCCGGGGCACAGATAAATGAGCACTGTCTACGAGCCTGTTTACTGGGCTATGACGCTGAGCATCCTGTAACATTTCTGTGGTATGTTTGTTTAGTGGGTTAATCAAAGAACTGGCAGATTTGGTTTGTTCCTGTTTTAGATCCTTCACAGCTGCACCTATGGAAATGACATTTTTACTGTTTGAGGATGTGCCTTGTTTTTTGGTTAGTTCTTGCAGTGAGGATATAGTCTTCTCATTTCGTAAACCTCCATTTTGCTGCCCATTAGATAGTTTTAAAATTTCTGGATTTTTCTGTTTTTCCACATCACTGCATAATTCATTCTCCTTATTAGCTGTTGCTTTATGGAAAGACTCAAGTCCAGTTTCTGTTGATGAAACTTTCTTTTCTGACTGAGCTTCTTTTATGGTATGTCTGCCAATGGCAGTTTCTGATTTAGATAAAATCTTAGGCACAGGAAGTTTCTCTCTCTCCCTTTTGAGAGCATTATTAGAAGAAGGTTTTAAGGTAGAGGACATCATGGGTGAGCCAAGATTAGAAAATGAAATATCATTCCTTTCTTTGCTCTGGGACACCATCTTATGGTTTGTCCCCTGTGTATCTGCCACGGGAGCAGTGCTATCAAAGCAGAGCACACGCCTATGGCTTTCCAGTGGTTTGCTAGTTGGAACTATATTCTCTACTGAGAAGGGAACTGTGACTTCTTCGAGTTTTTTTCCATGATCTGTTGTCATATTCTTCTCAGAAACTTCAATTCTTAAAAAAAAGAAAAAAGTTACCGTTAGCAATTTATAAAGAAACCTCTCACCTTTTATATCTGTGCATTCAAGTAATCTGATAGAAACTACTTTTATGCTCACCTTTGTGCATGACATCCAACTAAATGACTTGATGAATCCACCAAATTATTTACCTGCTTTCCTGGAATTATAAATGAGTTAATTAGAAAAGAAAAACATTCCTGAGAGAAAAAGTATATTCCTCTGAAAGAAAATGTAACAGATCACACTGTGTCACACATAATGAGACAAAAATTTAAATGAAAGTTAATGTACAAATGAAAACTTTCACATATTAAGTATAAAAGCAGGTTTGTAATATATATAATATGGTCGCTCATTTATTTTAGAGCAAACAATAATGCCTTACTTCAACTTCAAGCAAGTATTATGAATCTGTTTTTGGATTTATGAATTACAATGTTCACTTAATAGTACTACTTAACTCTAGCTTTTGGCTCAGTGGATAGATTGTTGGCCTGCTGACTGAAAAGTCCTGGGTTTGATTCCTGTAAAGGGCATATACCTTGGTTGCAAGCTTCTCCCTGGCCTGGGCCCTGGTTGGGGTTCATGCAGAAGGCAACCCATTGATGTGTTTCTCTCACATCGATATTTCTCTCTGTCTTTTCCTCTCTTTTCCACTCTCTCTAAAAATCAATGAAAAAATATCCTAGGATGAGAATGAAAAAAAAAAGAAAAAAAAAAAAAAAAAGAGTACTACGTAGATCTAGAAAGACAGTTAAAGAAAGGAGTATGTTTTGCTTATTTTAAAAATGTACCCATATAATTGTCATGTTTGTAAGCCTGTCACCTACAGTACATGTAGGTTTAATAACCATATTTGATTATCATGGAGTTTATGTGAGAGAGCAGCAAGGCATGAAGTTAGAAGGAAAAGCAGAGATGAGAGACCATGAAGGGCCTTATGTATTTAAAAAAATTTTTTTAAATGTTTTTATTGATTTGAGAGAGAGAGAGATGGGAATAGAAAGGGAGAGAGGAAGGGAGAGAGATAGATCTCAATGAGAAAAAAATCATCAATCGGTACCCTGATCAGAAGTGGAACACACGTTATGTGCCCTGACCTTAAATCGAACCAGGAACCTTTAGGGGTACAGGAGGGCACCCAACCAACTGAGCCAACACTGGCCAGGCAAGGACCTTATGTATTATGCAAAAGGTTTCACAGAGAAACCTTATGAGCTTTTAAATAGGAAATATTCATGAATAGATTTATGTTTTAGAGTCACTCATGCAGAAAATGAACTAAAGAAGAAATAGTAATTTATAACTTTATAACTAGAAATAGGAATTCTAGATATAATTAGACTAGAGGCCTGATGCATGAAATTTTGCCTTGGCTCTTGCAGCCCTGGCTTCATCCAGACGGTCTTTCCACTGTTTAGCCATTCCGTTGATTTGGATATTACACTTTCATTATTATAAATGGCTCTAAATATTCCAGGTAAGAGACAATGAGGGTCTTAAGAGTCAGTAAAGGGAATTACATAGATATGGAGAATAAAGGAACAATCAATGGTGATATTAACCAAGGGAGGAAAAGTAGGCAGAGGTGGTCTTTGAGGAAAAGGTGAGACCTGGACAGGCAGAGTGTGAAAGTCTTCAGTTAAAGAAGGTTAGAGAGGGAAGAGCATTGTATAGTGGTGTTTCCATAAGCCATCAATAGTTGGAAGTGAAGAATAGAAAATGTCCAATATATATACCAATATTAGGTCACTGGTGACCTCATTTTAAATAGTTTGAGTGGCAATCTGAGAAAAGACAATAACATGGATAAAAAAAACAACACTGAGAGGTAAGAGAAACTGATGATAAAGGGTGGGCAGATTGGACAAACCTAAGGAACTTTAAAGCCAGAGAGGGAAGGAGCCCAAAAAGAAAAGTTGAAGAGACACAGAAGACTAGAGGTCCAGTGCATGAAATCTGTGCATGGGTAGGGTCCCTAGCGGCTGCCGGCTGGGATCCCCCCCAACCCTGGCTGCTGGCTGGGGCCTTATTTTGTTCCGTGCCACCCCCTGGTGGTCAGCACACGTCATAGCGAGCAGCTGAACTCCCAGTAGGTCAAACTCCCGTAGGGACATTTTGCATATTAGGCTTTTATATATAGATATAATCTAGAGCATAAGTAGATTGTATTAACCTTATAAAGGAGAAAATTATCCCTCTAAGAAAGGAAGGAAAAATGATTTTGGAAGTAGAACAAATACATATTAAAATGGAGTTTACTGATAAGTAAGGATAATAAATGGCATTAAGGGGCCCAGTGCCACTTCTAAAGCAAAGCTCAGAAGCCCCGATGTGAACTTGGTTAGATCCAGGGCTGGGGGTACCAAGTAGGTATGGTAGAAAAATGTAGATATGAAGGTTTTTAATTGTACTGAGAAAAATGATTGATGTGGTAGGGTCTAATCTGAATAGTGAAGAAGAAAAACTAGAATGGAACTGAGTGTTCAGGTAAAAGGTGAGGATTCAAACACTAGGAGTTATCATTAGTGGAAAAGAGAATCAGTGGATATATGGAAATGAGAGAAGTTATTGGTCTTTAAAAATTAGTGAAAAATTAAAGATGAAGCTATGGGAGAGGATGATTGAAGACTTAAGCATGGAAAAATTCAGAATTCTGAGGGTTAGGTTGTTTGGCAGGTTATCTACATGGGCATATTGTTATCATAAAGATGGGGAAGTTTTATGTACAGCCGAAACCGGTTTGGCTCAATGAATAGAACGTCAGCCTGAGGACTCAAGGGTCCCAGGTTCGATTCCGGTGATGGGCATGTACCTTGGTTGCAGGCACATCCTCAGTAGAGGGTGTGCAGGAGGCAGCTGGTCGATATTTCTCTCATTGATGTTTTTAGCTTTTTATCCCTCTCCCTTCCTCTCCGTAAAAAATCAATAAAATATATTAAAAAGAAAGAAAGAAAGAAAATTTTAGGTAAAGAAGTCTAAGAACTAGGTGCAATATTCATCATGGCCCCAGATGAAAGTCTGGTTGTTACTTTGTAAATGGTATTTTTTGTTGAAAAAGTTATAATTTTGTAATCAGCACCATCACACTTTTCCATTTATAAATTACATATTTTTCCATTTTAAAAAATTCATTTATCCCAACATCATTAAGATATTCTCTTACATTTTCTTTTATGCTTAATTTTTTTGCTTTTCACTTTTAGGTCTTTAATCATCTTGGGTTTCACCTTTGTATAAGATATAAGGAAGGGTTCCAGTTTTTTCCTGTAATATATATAATAGCCAATAAATTTCATTTATTAAACAATCCATCCTGTTCTGACTTCCTTTGTTACCTTCACCACATACAAGTTCCTATAAATATGTATTCTCTTTTAAATTCCAGTTTGTTCCATTTATCTTTTTGTTTAAATTGTAAAAATTTTAAGCAAAGATTGGATGATTACCTGTTAGGAATGTATAAGTACTCAAAAAGAAAATACTGTGGTATTGTTGCAAACAAATGAATATATAAACATAAAGCTGACATTAATGAACTTAAAAATGTACCTGTACAAGGCTTATTTCTTAGCCCCTGAGTTTTCTGAGACTTTGGAGGCACAGGGAATTGAGGGATACTTCTACTGCATACAGGTGCTGCCAAAGGCATATGAAGGACCTAAAAAAGAAGCCATTAGTTATAAACTATGTTTGAAAAAACACCAACACACCACTTTTTGTTCATAAATCTTACCTGCTGAGGAGGAGCAGAAAATGTATTTGCATTCTGACCAACCACAGATACAGGTATCATTCCTACCATTCCTTGGAGTACAGGCTGGACTGGAGAAGCAATTATGATGGCAGATCCTAACAAACAACAACAAAATTTAATAAAATAAGATCTGTCTCATGAATGAACGTAAGACACCAAAATGATTACCAATTTGAAACTCTCTATAAAATTATAATCCCCCTTCCTTACAATTGCCTTTTCTTTTTATGAAATTAATTTAGGAATAAAGTAAGAAAAAGTTGCCCTAAATGGTTTGGGTAGGTGGATAGAGCATCGGCCTGCGGACTTAAAGGTCCCAGGTTCGATTCTGGTCAAGGGCATGTACCTTGGTTGCAGGCACATCCCCAGTAGGAGGTGTGCCGGAGGCAGCTGATTGATGTTTCTCTCCAATCAATGTTTCTAACTCTCTCCCCCTCTCCCTTCCTCTCTGTAAAAAAAAAAGAAAACCAGTAAAAAATGAATTTGAATATTAAAGTAGTGATGGCATTTAGTCAAGGTGAATATCATAAGCAAGCGTAAGACTTTACAGCAAGATATCCTATTATATTTGTTTTTTCTTCTTCTTTCAGCCATTTCCTTGTTGTTCCCATGCTTTCGGCACAGAGTCATCCACATGAAGAATAACTCTGTTTCCTAAGCTGGGGTTTAGTTTTAGCTCACCACTGGAATGCACCAGACAACAGAGAAGTGGTCAGGGGCAGTGGCGGGTGGCTATATATTTATATCTTGATTCCTCTAGAAATAGTAAAACTGATTAGAAAATTGGTGGTGAAGGTTTCAAGTCTGAATCTTATATCAGATTATTAGGGTTTCAACTGAATATTAATAGCCCAATACTTGCTCACAACCCCAACCTATCTCAATGGTATTGGTCAAAAAAGTTCCAAGATCTGTATTTGGGACGATGAAAGACAATGCTTACATGGTCCTTAGATGTCAACAATAGAGCCTGTGGCTATCATAATTTAGCCCTGCCCTGTAAATAAATCTTTTCCTTATACACATTCACTAACTGTTCCTCAGGATGATCTCACTTTCACGAATACCTATTTTAGCAACTCAAATATCTACCTACACGTGTGCTACTTAAGATTCTTTTCTTCCTTTTATTCCAAATATTACCTTACTTCTCTAAGTTTCATCTCAAGTTCCACATTCTCTACCTTTATTTTATTTTAAATAGCACTTGATACCAAGCCACTAGGCTTGGTACTTTAATTGTTGGTATTTAATCAAATATTTCTGTATGCCTACAAATGTAAAAGGTGGGGGGGGGGGGAATGGGAACCAATAATTAAGGAAATGTAGATGAATGTGTCATAAGCTCTACCTTCAAGAAACATACATAAAAAAATAATATGACCAACTACAGAGAAAATAGCATGTACTAATTGCCATAAGTTTATATAAACAAAGAAGTCTAAAGATCTAAAGATAGGGACCAATTCTGGAAGGTGAAAGACAAGTGAGAAATTACAAAGGACTTTATGGAGGGAGAAATTCAGGTTGTGTCTTACAGTTTTCCAAACAGATAATAAATTCCTTAAAAATTCCCTGGCTAGTTTGGCTCAGTGGATAGAGCCTTAGCCTGCGGACTGAAGGGTCCTGGGTTCGATTCCCGTCAAGGGCATGTACCTTGGTTACGGGCACATCCCCAGTAGGAGGTGTGCAGGAGGCAGCTAATTGGTGTTTCTCTATCATCGATGCTTCTAACTCTCTCTCTCCCTCTCCCTTCCTCTATAAAAAAATCAATAAAATATATTTTTAAAAATTCCTTGAAAATTAAGAATAGATTTATTTTTTAAAAATTCAGAACAATGGGTTTTAGTAGATATATAGCTATTTGATAAATCTTTCTTTTCTCTTTTGTAGTTTAGCACATGGATTGGGAAGTAGTTGAAAAAAAAAAAAAAAAGGAAAAACTGTAAACCACTTAATTCCATAGCTTAGCAGATTAAAAAGTTTGAATTAGCTAGCTAAAGAGGATTACACACTTCAGAATCTTTTCTCATACTACCTATGATTTATTATCGCTTAGTCAATAACTATATACACAAGAAAAATTAGATCCTACTCCACAGAAGTAAACTTCAGTATGTTCTTAAAGTTACCTTGTGAAAAGTTGGGTGACACAGCTTGGTTGACAGCAAATACACTGTTTGACCTTGGTGGTGTCTGTAATTGGGATGGTGAAGGTTGGGCAGTCATAGGTGCAGAATTTCCAGGCACCACCACAACACTCGACTGACTTACAGTTGTTCCCAAGGCTGATGGATCAGTCACGCAGGTAGCTATCAGAATGTTATTTGAACTGCCAAAAGTTGTGCTTGTAGCTGGCATCAACTGTATAAATCCCCCATCCTTGGAAGCACATGATGTAACATTGGCTGAAAAAGCACTGCGGTCTTCACTCCGAGTGTTGTTTACTGCAGAGTCTTCAGGTTTAAGCACTAAAAGGCTCTGTTCCATTGAGGCTGAATTCCCTGTTCCTTCAGATGTGATAGCACCGACAGTTTCTTCTGAAGACAGGCATTTAACTAATTCTGCATTTTTGGCAGGTGATTTAGCAGAAGACAAAATTATAGTTGGCACATTTTCTCCACTGATACTAGAAACAGCAGTGTTAAGTTCAGTCTCTGAGGAAACAAAGGAATCATCACTAATGATAATTTTGAGAGAGACAATATTTGATGCATCTATCTCTGTTGAGTTGTTCTTAGCAGGTTTATCACTAGTATTTTGGGACTCAGGGAGAGACTCTACTACTGAAGAACACACAGGTTCTGAAGGAAGAGAATGTCTTTCTTCTACAAGATTACCTTCTGGAGGCATCAATGCAATTTCCCCACAGTTTTCATTTTCACCTAATGAGAGAAAAACACTATTTCCATCTTCTTTTGCAGAAGATGAAGGTTGTGAATCCAAAGCAACTTTATCAGACCTGGAGGGCTGATTTTCATGTCCTGTATGATCTAACTCAATACATGATGAATCATTAGATGGTTGTTTAATTGAAGATATTGAATCTCCAAGACCAATTTCTCCTTGTTCAGATACATTTAAAACTGAACTTTCAACAGACACAGATATACTTTGATGTGAAGAATTATCTTGGCACTCTGAAAATTGTGATGTCACTGGTAATACACCATCAATTTCAATTTTACTCTGATGAATTTCTCTAGACTCTGGTGTTTTGGAACCAGGGAAATTAGTTTTCGGTCTTCCTATATCATTAGAATTTTCACAAAATTGGCTGTTTTTAGATGGCTTTCCAGTTAATGGTATATTTTGGGATAAAAGTTGAGAACTTTTCCCAGAGAGAGTTAAGTTTTCAGTTACAAATGAAGTTACTGGTGTATCAGGCTGATCTACTTGTAATTGAGATTCATTCGGCACATTTGGAGACAAAGAGTTCTTGTCAACTTCCATTGCCATGTCAGTTTCAGTGAACATTTGATTGGTGTGTAATTCACCACAATGCTGATTACATTTGGCATCAGAATTTACTCTTTGGTTAAAGTCATTTAAATTAGGCACAGACTCATAGGTAATATCAAGGTTACACTTCTGTTCAGTAGGTACACCTGTTTTGAAGATTTTTTTCTGGATGTTGGAACTTATCTGGGAAAAATGTTCCTGGGTTTCCTGTCTAAGCTCATCATGGTTGCTGCTATTCTTTAAAGCATTTGATGCGTCTTCATTTTGATAAGATGTACAAAGTGGGGGTTGACCAGATTGATCATCTGCAAAATATTAGCATAGTAGAAAGATATGGTGAGAATGTACAGCTTTTGAGGTAGTCATCTTTACATAAAACCTATTTAGCCAAGAAAGTCACCAATCATTGACATACCAGTAAGCAGAAGTCTGATGTATCAAAAGTACTAAAAGGTACTTTTCTTATTATAGACTAGAGGCCTGGTACTCAAAATTCATGCACTGGTGTGTGTGTGTGTGTGTGTGTCCCTCAACCCAGCCTGCACCCTCTCCAATCTGTGTGTGTGTGTGTGTGTGTACCTCAGCCCAGCCTGTACCCTCTCCAATCTGGGACCCCTTGGCCATCACTCTCACAATCCGGGACTGCTGACTCTCAACCACTCAATTGTTTTCCTGTCTGATCACCCCCTAAACACTCCCCTGCCAGCCTGATTGCCCCCAACTGCCTTCCCCTGTAGGCCCAGTCACCCCCAACTACCCTCCCCTGCAGGCCTGGTCCCCCACAACAGACCTCCCCTGCAGGCCTGGTCCCTCTGACTGTTCTCCCCTTTGGCATGGTCGACCCAACTGCCCTCCCCTGTTGGCCTGATTGCCCACAACGGTCCTCCCAGGGTGGCCATCTTGTGCAAGGGCATGACGGTCAATTTGCATATCACCTCTATATTATATAGGAGCATGACTTTTAAACAAGTGTCAAATTGTTTTCAACTTTCTCGGAAAATAGATGACAAACACAATGAAGGATAAAGTATACAGGTTTAAGAACATCAAATATTTACCAGCATATATATAAAAAAAGAGGTCCAAACACTCAGTGTTTTTCAAGACAGGTGACTTTTTAACTTCTACTATTTCTATTGACTTTATCTGATATATTCTTAAAGGTGAAAAGAGGCCAAGCACATTTTGCATGATCAACATATGATGTTATCGTATATTGTTTGATATTCAACACACATTTACTGAAGATCGACCATTTAATTGGTACTAGGAAACGAAGATGAATGACACTGGAGAAATCAGTCTAGTAAGGAAAGCAAATACAGAACAGAAACTGTAATAAAACATGATAAAAACTGTAAAGTATAGGAACAAAAGTCACCTCTTTGCAAGGGATGTGAACAAGTGTTAGAAAGAAAGTATTATATCTTGAAAAATGTAGTGTGACAGCTGGAATAAGAGGAAAAGATACTTCATAAAATAGCACAGTACTAAAAAACTGCCTACTGTATTCACAGGTTAGGACAGAAAACAGTAACAATTAACAATATAAAAAAATACAGGAAATGTTTATCAACAGCCATGTAATTCTGTTAATGTCACACTGGTAAAATAATATTTGGTACAGAAAACATTTGAATCCTTATTGTGGGGAAATTAGTGGAGATTCTAGTCAGGCCAAATAAATTCACTAGTTAAGTTTCAATGAAGAAGGACCATCTGAGAAAATAAATTTCAAACCTCATTTTGTGCATGGTAGAGCTTAATTGAAGCACGTTGTTTCACATATACTATATAGTGAGAAAGATATATCCCAACATAATTCAGGCGAAGAAGAAATAGAGGATTGGACTTGGGTGTAGGCAGAGGACTCAAAGAAGAAATGTAGTTTGAGATTCTCCAAAATTAATTTTTTATAAGACATGATGCAAAACTAGGAAACCATCAGGGTTTTTAGGGATAACATTTAAGAACATATGAGCAGAAATGATTACTTTGGCATAGCTTGTTGAAGACAGAAATGAATACAGGTGGTACTAAAGAGGTTAGTAAGAAGTATGAGATGCCAGGATAATGTGAGAGAAACCAGGATAATGGTTATCTTTGAGGAACAGGGATGGAAAATATATTGATTGGGAAGCAACATGAAGAGAGGTTTTGGTGGTGCTGTGGTGTTTTATTTTTGATTTGAGAGATGGTTATATGGTATTTGCTGGACTGTAATTCAATGAGCTATATACATTTTTTACTGTGCAGTTCTGTTCATGTGCTGCATTTCACCAAAGTACAATTTGAAAAAAACTGGCAAATATTTAAAATGAAGATATTCACTATCTTCCCT
Organism: Pipistrellus hanaki; assembly: GCF_964339955.1. Taxonomy (NCBI): domain Eukaryota; kingdom Metazoa; phylum Chordata; class Mammalia; order Chiroptera; family Vespertilionidae; genus Pipistrellus; species Pipistrellus hanaki. The sequence goes on from NC_140511.1 coordinate 18,077,998, forward strand.
CATTTAATAAGTAGTTACTGTGGGGCAATTATGTGTCATATTGGTACTCCATGGGAGGCAGAAATACATACAAAGAATTGAGTTATAAACACAGAGAAATATTACCTCAAACCTCATAAAATCCTAAATAACATATAATTTCCTCTAAATAAGTGAGGTATACTGTAGATACTGAGCAGTCAGCTAAATTTGCTTACACCAACCTTATATATTAGAGATGTGAATTTAAGGCTCAAAAAATTGTATCAAATGTTATAATTTTTATTGAATACGTCAACACCATTAATACCAATTTGTGCATGTCAAGAATCTATTGTATGGGAGAGTACTAAAAATTCATATTTTAATCAAAGTACTAAAATCTGGGGAGTAATTTTCTTTTTATATTTTTTCTAACGAAGAGAGAATACTAGAAATACAAAAATGACCTATATGGTAATTTGAACTTCCAAATTAGACAAGGGTTTTTGCTTTTGAAATTTTGAGACTGAGATTTAGGGTTTGGATTGATGATATTAACAAAGTCAAATTCTTACCAGATTCTTCTGTATTAAAAGAACCTTTAACTGTTAGATTAGTTTCATCTGCTAAGACTATATTGGGATTGGTTTCCATATGCTGACTGGAAATGCCTTGTGATAAATTTTTATTATTCTTTGTTTTACCTGTTAAAAAGGGAACAGGGAAACAATTGGTTACATGACTAAAATAAAAATAAGCATCAATTAATGAAGCTTGACAGTGGTCAAGCAAATGTTAGACACTGGTTTTAATTATGGTATTTTGGATATTTTTAATATAGTGTTTTATATATAACTGACAAGTACAAAGATTCTTCCACCAGACAGGTAGTTCTTAAACTTTAGCCTAGAATCACATGGGAGAGGGGGCCACAAATTTTGTATTTTTAACATATTCTCGTATAATGCTGATATTGCTGGTTGAGAGACTACACAGAATTACTGCACTATGCCATAAGGTTGAGGGATATAGCCAACTTTTTGTATTACCCAACTGTGTTTGGTATAATGTATAGTAGCAGACTTCAACACATTTGTGCTGCCTGGCAAAAATGCCCACAAAAAACCCCAAAACTTTAAAAAAATTGTTCTGCATTTTTACAACTTAGCTAAAGTTTTTTTTGTTTAAAGAAAAACAAAACAAAAACTTTTTTCATATCCGTATAATGTTTAATGAAAATAGGAACTTTTTTCAGATGCTCTGGAGAATGTTGCTTCACTTTGGTTAAGTTTCCAAAGAAACGGAGAAATTTTTTTCTTCTAACTGCCTTGAAAGAAATGTTCTTCTTACCATAGTCAAAGAGATCAAAAAGTGCCTGAAATGCTGGATCTGATTCTGTCTGTTGCAGTATATCTTGTATAGCTTCTTCAGACATATGGATTTCACTCTACCAAAAAAAACACAAATCCTCATTGAATTAATATGGTTTAATACTAGTAAAATAAGATATTCTCAAACATTAAATAAACAGGAACTATACACATATATAAATACAAAATAAAATCAAGCTATAACTTGACATGTAATCCTATGTAATGTAGAGCTAATATGCAAATAGTCATCACGCCCTAACGCCAGGGAAGCTGAAGCTACATCTCACCTGTCCCAGGGGACCTGAGGCTGTGCGTGCCCCCCCACTCCACCCTGGCACCGGGCCAGGGGACCTGAGGCTGTGCCCCTTGCCCTGCGGGGCTTGACGAGGGTGGGGCCAGCCAGGTCTGGGTCTCACTGGATTTGGAGGCACATGTGGGTGGGCGGGGGCTTGACTCTGGGTTTGGCAGTCTGCCCCAGACTCTGATAGAAGGGAGACTTTCATATACATTTTACTAATTTTCTTTCATCTCTGGCACTTCTATTATAGAGAAAGGAAAATTGCAACATCAAAATATTTCCTCTAGCCATAACCGGTTTGGCTCAATGGACAGAGCATTGGCCTGCGGAGTGAAAGGTCCTAGGTTCGATTCTGGTCAAGGCATGTACCTTGGTTGTGGGCACATCCCCAGTAGGAGGTGTGCAGGAGGCAGCTGATGGATGTTTCTAACTCTCTATCCCTCTCCCTTCCTCTCTGTAAAAAATCAATATAAAAAATAAAATTTCTTTTTAATGTGCATGAATTTCCTGCACTGGGCCACTAGTACTGTGTAAGTTTAAAGTGTACAGCATAATTACTTGACCTATTACATACAATGTAAAATGATTCCACAATAAGTTAACAATTACCATCCTATTAGATTAAAATAAGTAAAAATCTATTATTTGTATAGCCTAAGGTATCTTGCTACCTCCAGGTCTTGTAAATATTTTTAAAGTTCCTACTTCACCTATTTGCAGAACTGGCTATTCATGCCTTAGTGAATTTGATGTATATACTATTCAGTTGGATATTATGTCTTGCTATTCTTTTATTTATTATTATTTTTTAAAATTTTTATTGATTTCAGAGGAAGAGAGGGAGAGAAATAGAAACATCAATGATGACAGAGAATCATTGATAGGCTGCATCCTGCACAACTCCTGCCCATAACCTGGGCATGTCCTTGACGGAAGGCTGACACTCTATCCATTGAGACAAACCAGTGAGAGCCTGGATATTTAACTTTTGACAGATACTGTACAACATTACAAACAACCAATAGCAGAAGGTTATATCATCACTTTAATATAAACTCTCCTAGTATCTAACAGGGTGCCTTGATTACAGTAAAGTAACCACCTGATTTTAGATGTTTATGGAGAAAATATAAGGAAGGACTTTGAGATTATAAAAATTTAGAATACACATGTATTTGTTAAACATTAAGATAGAAGCAGCGATAAAAAGCAGTAATGATAGATAATGTAAAGGTTGCTTTATAAAAGCTTATTCTATTTTGTTAAATTTACTGAATTTCACCACGGGAGAATATAGGAGATGTATTGTTATATATGTTAAAAAAAATTATTTTGAAGGAACCGACAAAAAGAAAAAAAATTCAATAGTTTTTACCAGAATTTATCATCTGAAAGAAAACCCACTATAATGAATTTAATGAATTCATTTTGTGGGCATGGCAACAAACATGATTACACTGCCCATCAGTCCAAGAAAAAGGATGTGCTGCTTTTCAAAAAGGCTATTTTCTCATGGACGAAATGTTGAAATATACACTGTTAAATTACTTTCACCTTCACTGAATAGCAAGTGACTATTATCCCCATTTCCTTTTCTTAGCAGTCTCACAAAATTACTCATTTAGTTAGTAACTGTTCATTATACTTTTGTTAAATATCACTTGAATCCATTTTATCTTTTTAAAAATTTTTATAGTTTACAGCATTGCAGAGAAAATTAACTTATTACACACAGCACATCACTGCTGCTTATTGCACACAAACATACCCACTAATGAATCTTTGAGTATTAAATACTTAGAAACACATGACTAATTGTTGCACGAACACAGGAAGTGCTTTACTGATATCTGGAAGAGTTGATTAAAGTTATTCAATGGGTTTTTATTACTTTTACCATTTAAATAAAACAATTTTAATATATGTACATCAAATCATCATGCTATATGCCTTAAATTTATATAGTAATGTATGTCAATTATTTTTTCAAAAAAACTGGGAAAAATAGTAACAGTGGGATATGGTCTGAGAAATGCATCATTAGTGAATTCTGTCATTGTGTGAACATCATATACTGGCACTTGCTGCCACCCACAATCAAAATTAAAACTAAAATACACAACAGCCATCATTCAGAACTGCCTGAAATCAAACTGAGAAGATGTAGCCTACTGGATATATGTTATAGCTTATTGCTCCTAGGCTACAAACCTGTATAGCATGCTATTATACTGAATGCTGCAGGCAATTTTAACACAAACACACAAGAACCTAAATGTATCTAAACTTAGAAAAGGTCCTGTAAACATATGGCCTAAAGGTTAAAAATAGTATACCTATACATACCACTCAGTATGAATAGAGTTTGCAACACTGGAAATTGCTCTGGATAATCAGTGAGTGAATGTGAAGGCCTAATACATTCTTTTGACAGATACTGTACAACATTACAAACAACCAATAGCAGAAGGTTATATCATCACTTTAATATAAACTCTCCTAGTATCTCACTACTACAGACTTTATACATATTGTCCCACAAGCCTTTCTCGTGCTTCCTCCCAACAGGATAAGCAACAGAACATTGAAGCTGCCAATGCTGCTCTATGAACAGGGCTGTGGGCTAGACTAATTGGAAATATAGCTGGGTAAGGCATAAATCATTCTAAAAGTGATAGGTGGCCTGAGAATCAGTAGGAATAGATAGATATCAAGATGGCAAAATACAGGAACATAGGGGATAATCAGGACGATGTGGTTTGGGCTATTGCATTTTGGACTAGTGGTAAGATTAAGGAACTTTGTGGTAGCCATAAAAAGTGAGGGTGTGCCCCAGCCGGTATGGCTCAGTAGTTGTGAGTCAACCTATGAACCAGGAGGTCACGTTTCAATTCCTGGTTGGGGCACATGCCCGGGTTGTGGGCTGGACCACCAGTGTGGGGCGTGCAGGAGGCAGCGATCAATGGTTCTCTCATCATTGATGTTTCTATCTTTCTCTTCTTTCCTCTTTGAAATCAATAAAAAAATTTTTTTGAAAAATGAGGGTGTTTAACATGAACATGGTATAGTACTAAGGACTCAATATTTTGACTTTGGAATTTGTTTTTCATTCCACCGGCACAAAGGTCTCTCTCAGGCATTAAACTGATGAAAGAAATAAAAATTTTCTATGCTTTACAGCATTTCAACCTGAAAATATTCCCAAAGTACAGGGTCAGGCTGTCTCCAAACTATCACAGAAAGCTTTTATTAAAGTGGCAGTGGCACTCAAAAGCTGCTAAGGTAGCTCCTGTGGACTTATATATAAAAATATAGTGGCACTCAATAGTTGCTATCTATTTGCTCCTGTGTCCTTGTACGGGGCCATAGGTCCTCAACAAACAACTTACAACAATGTCCTCTGGGTAGATCTGGGAGGGCTGCAGTGCCCTCCGCATATGTAGCACTGAGGACAGGCTCCTCTGTACTGAAACAGGTCAGTAGCTGACTGACTGGGATATAACCTGTGCACTAAAAACTGAGGTGCTGCGAGTGAGAAGGAATCTACAGACTGCCACGTTCCACAGACACTGCTTCTGTAAGAAAAAAAATTTCTCCTGAATCACATATCTTCCCATTTCTTACAGAAAATTCAATTCCACTAGTAACCTTATGGAATCATCTTCGTATATGCGGTCCAATCAAAATATTATGTGGCAAATGACTATAATGCAATTTTGAATGGTTATCAGAAAATTTACTAACAAATTTAAAAAATATATATATATTTTATTGATTTTTTTAAAGAGAGGAAGAGAGAGGGAGAGTTAGAAACATGGATGTGAGAGAAACATCATTCAGCTGCCTCCTGCACACCCCCTCTACCGGGGATATGCCGGCAACCAAGGTACATGCCCTTGACTGGAATCGAACCTGGGACCTTGACTGGAATCTGCAGGCCATAGCTCTATTCACTGAACCAAACCGGCTAGGGTCACTAACAAATTTTTAGGAACAGATTACATTCAGATAATAAAGAAAATCTATATCTTAATTATTTTAAATAACTATATATCTAATTTCTTGGCAATGGTTTTGAAATAAAACCAAAACATCATATATATATATATATATATATATATATATATATATATATATATATATATATATATATAATTTTTTACTGATTTCAGAGAGAAGGAGAGGGAGTTAGAAACATCAATGATAAAAATCATTGATTGGCTGCCTCCTGCATGGCCCCTATTGAGGATCGAGTCCACAACCAGGCATGTGCCCTTAACCAGAATCAAACCTGGGCGATGCTCTAGCCACTGTGCCAAAATACCATAGTTTTTAACTATGAATAAATGTACTGTATGCACAGCCACCCTTACCCATACCTGAAGTCCCAGGAGTTCATCAATTGAAGTTTCTGGTTCAGTAGGGTTGCTATCTGTTTGCTTAGGTGCTTGAGCAATATTGTTGTCACTGTAATCCAGAAAGGAAAATTTTTACTATTGTTCCTAATTAAGCAAAAACAATTAGGCATTTTAAACATACAAAGCTTACCTAATCAAAAATTTATTAATATTCTCTGCAAGCTTTTCTTGAAGAGATTTGTTGCTTAATATTTTTTCTCGTGCATTTTCAATAACAAGTTGCTGGAAAAAAAAGTCAGTCAGTATTAGCAAAAGGACAGGTAGAATATTATGTTATTAATGAAAAAAAACACACACCAACAAAACAAAACCAATTAATGGAAGCTGGATAGCTTTAATAAATTTAGGTGCAAAATCAGAAGTTATGGTGGCTCCCTCCATATTAATACCCGAACACAACATTTTATACTTTGTAAGTGTTCCAAGATCCTTCACTAATTCCTTCTGCAGTGATTATAAAACAGTTAAAAACTCGTTTTTAATAAAGATTTTTACTAATCTTACTCCAATAAAATGCTCAATTTTGATACATAATTCAACATTGTATTTATTGTTTCTTAAACATTCAGCTGTTTCTTACTTGGTGCATTCGAATAAGTCTATCTATTCTAAAGAAGTTGTTTCTAACTGTCCCAAGCAATTCAATTACACAGTCTTTGTAAATTTACTACTCTCTATCCCACTACTCTCTATCCCAAGCAATTCAATTACACAGTATTTGTAAATTTATCAGTATTTTAAAACTCAGAAATATCTTAAAGTGCAAAGTTTGGGAAAGTCACTTACTTTTTCTACTGCAAATGCATTTGGATCCTGGAAATTCCATATTGTTGACTGAGGTCCAGACAAAGTGGTATTTTTCCTTTGCGATTCACTGAAACATATTTTAAAAGAGAGTCTTTCAAGCAGTATGATTTAGCAGATTCAATGATTATTATACATACAAACAAATTGTATGTACATCACAATAAAACCAATATTTTCTCAGTTTGTGGTAGAAACAAAGAGCGGTACAATGGTAAAGCATTATAGTATTGAATTAAAAATACACACCTGAACTTGAAGTCTAGCATTACCACTATTAGCTATATCTGATTCACTTTATAATGGGATAAGATCAACTGCATTATTGGGTTTATGAAAGAATTGAATAAAATAAAGTATATGACTTTATAAATAGATCAAGGTTCCTATAAATGTTAGATATTATTATAGTTGTTTTTCTATTTTATATGGTTGAGAAAATTTGCCATAAAGAAAGTATATTATGCTTTGATTGGTTGAACAGTTGACTATCAACGAATGACCGGACACTTAGCATATTGTTTTTATTATGTAGGATGCCACATGATTTAAGGAGGTTACAATGTGAAATAAATGTTTTGAAATAGATATAACAGTAAATAGTTCCAAAAACTTAATCCAATCTTGTTATTTTATTTCTAATGTAAACTTGTCCTTTAAAAAAGCATTTACCTTTTGCGTCTACCAGGAGACATTAAACTGGCATTAGTTTTCTTCTCCTGAGGACCAGGAATGATATTTAAAACCTCTCCAGCTGTATTTCAGGAAAACAAAAAAGAAATATATTAGTTTTCTAAACTTGAATCAATGGAATAAGTAGCATTATATATATAGTAATGCTATATATATATATAGCATTATATATAGTAATGCTATATATGATACACACACACACACACACACACACACACATATATATATATATATATAAATATATATTATATAGCTATATATAGTTTTGTTAACTGGGTCAACCAGACAGGAGGAGGTTGCGTGCACAGTGTCAGGGGTGGAATAGCAGGGGCCTCTACATGCCTGTGCCGGGGGAGGGCCTGGTTATCATCAGCCGCTTCAAGGGCCGGAGAGGGAGGCAGGGCTGGATAGGCAGTGGCTGTGGCTGTGCGGGGCCCGGGGAGTGAGGCAGGGCTGGACTGGTGATGCGAGGGTGGGCAGTGCTGTGTGATTTCGAGTCATGTGCTAGACTCCTAGTTTTATATATAATTCAGTTAGTATACTGAGCATCTATTATGCACAAGGCACTGTAGAAAATATTAGGATGAATAAAACATAGTACCTATGGTTTAAGGTTTTGCAATAAAACACAAAGTACAATATAATTTCAAGAAAAAAAGAGCATGACGGAATGAAAGAACTATAAAAGGTATAAACTAAGTGTATAACACAGCGTATACATGCTAAGTGTTTTTACCCAGAGGTATAAAAGAGGTTGGAGAAAAGATGGAAATGAGGGATAATTTAATGGATGACAATGAATTTTAGCTACACAGAAGAGAAAGAAGACTGGTCTAGAAACAGAAAGCTGACTGGTCTAGAAACAGAAAGCTCAATTCTAATCCCAGCTCTGTTATTAACTAGCTTTTGCCCCTTAATACCATGTGTTTCAAAGTTTCAAGTATAAAACAAGCGAGATGAACCCAGATAATTCCCAAGTTTATCACTAGCTTTATGATTCAGCCAGGAGTATACAGGATTCTCAATATGTAGAGATGGAGGTGAACTGGAAAACACTCATTCCAGAAGGGCAGGCCAAGATAAACAAAAATATAAGGCACCAGAGAAATATAATGTGTATTCCTTTTAGAACAGACATAAGAATCCTAGATTAAATATCTCATAGATTTTACAACATGCTATTTCATGGCAAATTTAATGGAAGTCTTCCTTGTCTTTTTTAAGGCTATTAATTTTACACTATGAGTATAGAGATAATAATATATCATCTCATTTACACAACTTGATTAACAACAAAATTTATGAGCATAAAATTTAAACTTACTGGTCACAATGTCTTGAGATTGTGAATGGTTAACCACTACAAAATTTGACCTCAAAGGAACTGAAGTTTGGCTAATTGGCCGAATAACTTGTGTAGCTGTCAAAGGAGCAGTAGTAAACTGTCCTGAGAGGTATGGTAAAGTCAGCATCTCTGAACTAACGGGAGCTGCTTGAGATGCAAGCCTCCTTTGCCGTTTGATTTCCGCAATTCCACTTCTCGTTCGGGCTGAAACACAGGAGAATTTAAAAAATTGACTCAATGTCAGATTAGTGTGGACATTTTAAGAAATCTACATGACACATAGACTACTATTTAACATATGAGATCTATTGAAAAATAGCCCTTAAAAATATCAACTAAGTTTATGAGATGTCATAAGAAAGTGAAATGAGTAAATTACAATTATAATCTAAGAGTATATTTCTTCCATTATAATTCATAATAATGATACCTCCAAAAATTAGAAAACAAATTTATGAAATGAGAAAAAGATGTAAACATATGTAAGAGCCAATGAGAAAAACAGGGAATATAGTGTTTAAAATGCATATTTTTACAATAAAGATATTATTTCCTATCATGAGAATAACTATACTTAGAAAAGCAGTAGTTTAAACAAAATATATACTTAGCACACATGTAGTATTAATTAAAATGTTCTCCTGAGTTTAAAATAATTCTGAATATTATCTTTATTTAAATTTGAATACCAACCTCTCTGATTAGCAGCAAACCCTGGGGAACCTTGCATATTCCTAACAAAAAAAACAAAGCAGTTAGACATTACAAAATTTCTCTTAATTCAGCTGTAGTCAGAACTGAAAAAATTATGAGTTAAAAGGCAATAGATAAAAAAATAAAATAAAATAAAGGCAATAGATCTTTTTCAGACAAAAAAGACAAGCACATTTTTTTGGGGGGGAGGGGGGAAGGAGAGTAAAATCTTATTTGTTTTAGAAAAAAAAATAGTGGCATGTAAAAATCTTAATCAAGTTTTTATCTAATGCAATATGCATTAGAAAGCCTTAACATTCCATTAGGAGTCCAATTTGACTTTAGGAACTCAATATATTTAAGAAAGCCATATATATATATATAAAACTAGAGGCCCAGGGCACAAAATTCATGCATTGGGGTGTGTCCCCCAGCCCATCCTGCACCCTCTCCAATCTGGGACCCCTCAAGGGATGTCCAACAAAAGGTTTATATTTACAAAATAAAGGGAAGGAAGCCCTTCATCCAGAAGGAGAAGAAAGCCCAAAGGGAATACTAAATAATAAAAAGGTAATATGCAAATTGATCCTCACGCTCTAGCAAAAGATGGCCGCCCCATGTGGTCCAAGATGGCTACCACAGATGACCAGCAGGGGAGGGCAGTTGGGGGCAACCAGGCCTGCAGGGGAGGGCAGGAGGGGGCGACTGGGCTGGCAGGAGAGGACAGTTGGGGGCAACTGGACTTGCAGGGAAGGCCGATAGCTGAGGGGGGACCAGGCCTGCATGGGAGAGCAGTTGGGAGCAACTGGGCCTGCAGGGGAGGGCAATTAGGGGCAACTGGGCCAGCAAGGGAGGGAAGTTAGGGGCAACTGGGCCGGCAGGGGAGGGCAGTTGGGGGCAATCAGGCCAGCAGGGAAGCAGTTAGTTGTCAATCAGGCTGGCAAGGGAGGGTTTAGGGGTGATCAGGCTGGCAGGCATGAGAGCAGTTGGGAGTCAGCAGTCCTGAATTGTGAGAGAGATGTCTGACTGCCAATCCCAGGGATTGGGCCTAAACTGGCAGTTGGACAATCCCTGAGGGGTCCCAGATTGGAGAGGGTGCAGGCTGGGCTGAGGGATGAATTTCGTGTACCAGGCCTCTAGTAGGAAAATAATAAGGAAGGAGTGGGGAGAACTTCATATGTCCCATGTGAGGTTCGACTTTTGAGTCCAGCAGTTACTGTAGTAAAACCAGGCTAAGGGAATAGTGACCAATCAGAGGGGATATCAAGGCCCCAGGATCTGTAGGCTTTATAAACCATTGGGAAAAAGAACTCAGTGGGACTCTTCCCCTTTCTCCATGTGGGAGTCTGTACTTGTTCTTCAATAAATCTCCACCTTTGCTATACCAGTTTCTGTCTGTGGATTCATTCTTTGACTCTGGTGGACAAAGAATCTGCATTCCAGCCCAAAAATTCCATTTTAATTATATATTTTCTGATAAGCTTTTCATATAAGATTTTCATTACCTGATCTGAGAAAGTGTATGGTCTAACTTCTTCCACAGGGATGACATAATTGCTGGGACGTGATTTGATGTTTCTAAATCATGAGAGAAAAAGTTTCTTTAAAAAACCCAGTTGGAAAAAAATATATCATTTAATTTGACTATTCAGAGAAAATGAATAAAGGAAACTTAAACTTTTATTTCAGCTGTTGACATTATACTGGGAACTGAAGCTATAACGAGATGGCTTTTTCCTTAAGCCACTGAATATCAGATACAATATGAGTGAAAATGGACATTTGTGAAATCTCTGAAGCTTACTTTACATTATTAATTTTATATCTTCTTTGAATTAAAGACAACTATTTCTTTTAATCTTTATCAATTACAGATAGCCTCCTTTTGCCCAGGCCTTTACCAACTTATTGTCTGTGTCCCTGGGCAATGCATATATGCATATAAGTTAATCTTTTTTGGCCACCTCCTCCCTTCCCTCTGAAAGGTATCAGTCTGTTCCATGCTTCCATGCCTATTTTATTCGTCAGCTTATTTTGTTAACTTGATTCCATATTATAAGTGAGATCATGTGATAAGGACAAACTATTTTAAAATCTCTGTTCTACCTTACATCATGTGACATTTGAAAGTGAATTAAAATAATTATCACAGGCAAATTCCTGAGAATTCATCTTTTTTAGGATATGCTCTAAAGCCACAATGATGGGAAACTCATAGATGTTTAAAATCTTTCCCATGTATTTATAAAAACACAAACCAGAGGAAGCTACTCAATATAAAAGTGGGATATAAATCCTTGTATTACAATCACATATTGTTTCTGATGTCATTTACATTCTAAATATTCCTATACGATAGTTAAAAAACTTGGGGGGAAAAGCTTTGCCAGGAAGATCAAGAAACCTTCTTGAAGAATTAGAAAGTCAGACTCTGAACTTCCAGAACTGTTATTACTTTCTGCAATTTCGTTTTGTAATCCTGGAAAAGTTATCGGCTTCCCTAACCTTCAGTTTTCTGATACTTAAAAAGAGATTGACACAAATAATATCTCTTACTGAATTCTTTCTTTCCTTTTTAAATATATATATTTTTGTTGATTTCAGAGAGACAAACATCATGAGAGTATCATCGATCAGTTGCCTCCTGAACACCCCCAATGGGGGGTTGAGCTCACAACCCGGGCATGTGCCCTGATCAGTAATCAAACCATGACCTCCTAGTTCCGTGGTCAGTAAACTGCGGCTAGAGAGCCACATGTGACTCTTTCACAAAATACCATGGCCTGGGCGAGTCTATTATGAAGAAATGGCGTTAGAAGAAGTTTAAAAAATTTGGCTCTCAAAAGAAATTTCAATCGTTATACTGTTGATATTTGGCTATGTTGACTAATGAGTTTGCTGACCACTCTCCTAGTTCAAAGTCAATGCTCAACCACTGAGCCATGCAGGCTGGGCTCTCACTGAGTTATTTTAAGGACTAAGATAAAAGGTTAGAAAGTATCTAGGCACAATGCTGCATACAGACAATAATCAATAAATGTTAACTTAATTTTCTTTTGATATGTTAATTTATGCTAATTAACCTTTTATTGCCAATTCTTTTATTAATGTTGTAAGCTACAGAAATAATAAATATTAGAGAATAAAATAAATAATTTTAACTTCCTGCCTAAAACATTAATTTAGGAAAGATTCTTTTATATTCTGATCAATAAAAGCCATGATTTTATGACTGGTTCGTGTGTCCAGATTTACACTATAAATTTAAAATAAAAATATTAGTTTGAAATTTTATAACACATAGCATATTCACCAGGGTAGATACCCAGAGTAGAGTTTTATCCTATGGTTTTTTAAAAAATTATTTTTTATTATAATATACAGATTTGTAATTTATTTACCACTCAATATAAACACAAACTATTAATTATGCATTTCCCAGTAAAATTTATCTCATTGTGACTGAGACAAGTTTTCTTATGGTTTTTATAAGGTGTTACTATTCTTTAAAAAGTATTTGTAATTAAAACAGATAAGTACTGTGTAAATCAAACCAAAAAAATCCTTGAATGAGAATACTTACCTTTTGTTTTCATAGCTACATATTCATTCAAAATTGTTGTCAAGTTTTTTCCAAATAAGGACTGAAAAGGAAAAGATTAAGCATTACCAAAACCATGTAATATGACCAATATTTCCCACAATTAAACATTTTGCTATATAAAAGTTAATAAAATATCTGGATTGCAGAGTAGCTGATAAAGAGCAGGCCATCTAAAATGAAAGTAGTCACTCAAATTAAGTGTAAAGAACCTTGTCTGTTTGAATAAGACACTGTGATTGTTTTTTTAGATAATATAGCCCTAAGGCATAAAAACAGTTTCAGCTGGGAGCTGGGGATCCAGCCAAAACTTTAGAAACAAGGACCCACTACTTTCTACCTTGCAAGCCATGTGGCCCTGCCAAAGAACAAAGCAAAAAATTGGTCGTTAAGAGATACCCTTCATCCTTTGCAATGATCAGTGCCTTCTTATTTTCACTTGGATTATTTGATTGAACTAAGTGCCCCCCCCATCCCCCCATTTTCTACTACCACTAAGGAACTGAGGTTATGTGATAAAATAGGAATCAGAATTTTTAGAGCAGACAGTTCCAGTTTCAAGTTAAACACTTATTAGAAGTGCTACAAATCACTTTAATTAGCTAAGACTTACTTTTATATATAAAAAATTAACATTAATTCTTAATTCACAGAATCTTTTGTTGTGAAGATTGAGCATATATGTAACATAACTAGGACAATGGTCAATACATAATAGGTAATTCCTTTTCCACCTCCTGAATATTCACATATTTTAAATTTGTCCTTCTGTCTTAAAGCCTGAGAAATTAGGGGAATTACTTAATATTACTAATAAATTTTCATTATACCTTGCCTTATTTCTAGTAGCTAATAATCAATAATTAATGGCTAAATGACTGCTATAGACTTGAAAATTCCCCAAGATTCATGTGAGGACACATCAGAAGGCGGCCTTCCTCTAAGTCAGGAAGGCAGTCCTCACCAGAAAGAAAATCAGGGGCACCTTGATGTTACACTTTCCAGTCTCCAGAAATTTGAGAAGGATCTGGATACAGCTGTGTCTATAATTAACTACTAGGGTATTATGGCAACTAGGCCCTCATAGCAGACAAATACAGACACACCAAACAACATATACAAATACTATATATTTCTGCATGTATTAAAGCAAATGCTGGTATCTGATTAAAATTCAACACCACAGGTTGTATTCTCCAGTAAGGAAGTTTTAATGCTGACATTATTGTAGATGTCTCCCGTTTTCCCTGCACATCCTCCCACCAGCCTTTCCCTCCCATGGCCTTCACCAAGCCATTATCCATATCCACTGGGTATTGATACAAGCTCTTTAGCTAATCCTTTCACCTCCTTTGTCCAGTTATCCCACTCCTCTCCCCTCAGGCACCAGCTAGTCTGTTCCATGTATCCATGGTTCTGGTTTTATTTTATTCCTAAGTTTATTTTTTCATTAGATTCCACATATTAGTAAAATTATATAGTATTTATCTTTCTCTGACTGGATTATTTCATGTTGCATAATACTCTCGCAAGTTCATCCATGCTGTCGCAAAGGGTAGAATTCCTTTTTTTATATTGCTACGTAGTATTTCATTTTGTAAATGTCCCATAGTTCATGGTGCTCATCTACTGATGGGCACTTGGGCTGTTTCCAGATCTTGGCTATCTATAATAATAAAAGCATAAAATGCTAATTAGACTAGACAGCAGAATGATGGATGTCATTCCGGACATCCTTCTGGACAAAGCCGCAGCAGCAGGGGCTGAGGCAGAGGCGGTCTGAGTGAGCAGTTGGGAGTGATCAGGCAGGCAGAGGCAGTTAGGGGTGATCAGGCAGGCAGGCAGGCGGTTAGGGGCGATCTGGTAGGCAGGCAAGTGATTAGGGGTAATCAGGCACCAAGGCAGAGGCTGTTAGGGGCAATGAGGCAGGCAGGAAAGTGGTTAGGGGTGATCAGGCAGTTAGGCAAGCAGTTAGGGGTAATGCGGTTGGAGGCGAGTGATTAGAGGCAACGAGGCAGATAGGCACAGTTGGTTAGAGGGCAGGCAGGTGAGGGGTCAGGAGCCAGCGGTCCCTGATTGTGTAATATACTAATGATATGGTAAGGCCACTCAACCACTCACTATCACGTGCACTGACCACCTGGGGGCAGACACACGGACTGGTAGCTTGCTGCTGGGGTTTGGCTAATTGGGTCTGATCAAGATGGGCCAGACATGACCTGGAGCCCTGCCAACCTCCCACGTCTGTCCCCAACCCTGATCTTGCACTGGTGGGGTCCCTTGAACTGGCCTGCGCCCTCTCGCAATCCAAGACTCCTCGAGGGATGTTGGAGAGCCGGTTTCGGCCCGTTCCCACAGACCAGGCCAAGGACCCCACTGGTGCACGAATTCATGCACTGGACCTCTAGTTGTGAATAACACTGCTATGAACAAATGGGTGCATATATTCTTTTTTATTAGAGTTTCGTGATTCTTAGGATATATTCCCAGAAGTGAGATACCTGGGTCAAAATGCAGTTCCATTTTTAATTTTTGAGGAAATGCCATATCGTTTTCTACAGTGGCAGCACCAGGTTGTATTTCTATCCTCACAGAACAAGAAACCTGGCTACAAAATATTTACTTGTTTTTTTTGTGTTTTTAAAAAAATATATTTTATTGATTTTTTACAGAGAGGAAGGGAGAGAGATAGAGAGCTAGAAACGTTGATGAGAGAGAAACATCGACCAACTGCCTCTTACACACCCCCTACCGGGGATGTGCCCACAACCAACGTACATGCTGCTGATCGGAATTGAACCTGGGATCTTTCAGACCGCAGACCGACGCTCTACCACTGAGCCAAACTGGTTTTGGCGAAATATTTATTTGTTGAAAACCGATTAATTTAGAAAAACTCAAATTATTTAATATTCATTCATATTTGAATCAATAGTGCATTATTATTTTTTTTAAATACACTAATGATTTCAGAGAGGAAGAGAGATGGAAACTGTACAATGGGAACCCAGCCCACAACCCAGCCAAGTGCCCTGACTGGGAATTGAACTGTGACTTCCAAGTTCATGGGTCAACACTCAACCACTGAGCTATACTGGCCAGGCAGTGTTACTTTTTTTTGTTCAGTAGTATTCCACTGCATGAATATATACCTATGTTTATTTCTTTATTTGTCACAAAGAACCTGACAGTTAAAGAAATTTTTTTAAAAAATACTAACCATTCTAATAGGTAATTATTGGTATCTCATTGGGATATGAATTTGTAGGTCTCTAATAGCTAAAGATGTGGAGAATTTTTTTCATATGCTAATTACCATCCATATATTTTCTTTGGGGCAGGGTCTTCAGATCTCTTGTCCACTTAAAAAAAATGCAGTTGTTTGTGGGGGTTTGATTTGAATTTCAAGAGTTTTGTTTTGTTTTGTTTTTTAAACATATTGTGGGTACAAATCCTTTATCAGATATGTGATTTACAAATATTTTCTTCTACCCTGTGGCTTGTAATTCTTTCAAGGCTATATCTTACAGAGCATAAGATCAGAATTCTTCTAGTCAACGCTTTTGGTACAATATCTAAAAACTCACGGCCAGGGACGGAGGGCTGCTGGAGTCCCAGGCATTCCTCTTACAGGGCCTTAACAGGGACTTACTCTGACTCACTCTTTCTGAGCTCCAGCGCTGGGATGGCAGCATCAAAGGCATCAGGGACATAGGAAGGAACTGAAGTGTCTGGTATCAAGGTAGGAGGTAGTGTTGGTGGTAGTGGTAGTGGTAGTGGTAGTGGTGTGTGTGTGGGGTCAGCTTTCTCCCAGACAAAAATGCTGGTAGAGGTAACTGTTCCTTTTCTGAGTCCTCCCCCCCACAGAGCTGGCAGGTGGATGCCATATCTGAGTCTTCTTCAACAGGATTACACTGTTCACCTGACATGGTGATTATGAGGCCCCGCCTCACCAAATATGAGGGCTCACTCAAGCTGTTTGCACTGACTTTTCCATATGAATAGCTCATGCTTCAGACTTTCTTAAAATATCTCAACAAGCAGCATCTAGCCTCAGAGTGCCCTTTACCACACCTCTCACTAAGTGGTCCCAGGCCCTGCACTAGTAGTAGCTGGCCTTGGTTCGCAGCTTGGGCTCTCCTGGGAAACTCCAACCCAGCACAAGTAGCAGGCAACTGTAGATCGCTTTGTAGCTCAAGCCAGGTGGCACGGGGAAAACACGGGGTGTGTGCTGATCTTGACCTGCACTTCCCAGGTGGCCCTAGAGGCAGCACATCTGGTGGACAACTTCAGGCCACGTCAAAACACCACCACAATGACACACTCAAGGAGCAGATTCAGTGAGCACCAACCATAGACCCTGCTGTGTCGGGTGGGCCCCTGCACAGCTGATTCTCTGTGGTGGCCGGTGATTGGCAGTCAGTCATTGCAGTAAATGGGCCTGTGAGTAAATCCTTCCAAGGCTCAATTATATCAGAAGGATGTATAGAGCCCACATGAGGTAGTATGTGTGTGGGTACACCTGGAGTGCCAAACATGGTGACTGGGGAGGCTGTGCCACTGGACCCTACAGGACATCTACTACATTAAGCCTCTTTACAAAGTCTTGGTAGGCATGCGCTGTACCTAATACACAGAAACACACAGAAAAACACAAAATGAGGAGACAAAGAAACATGTCCCAAATGAAAGAACATAACAAAACTCCAGAAGAAGAAATAAATGAAATGGAGCAAGCAATTTACTATATGCAGAGTTCAAAATATTGGTCATAAGGATGACGAATGAGCTTGAGCAAAGAGTAGATGAACTAAGAAGGAGCTTCAACAGCATAAAACATGGACATGGAAACCATAAATAAAGCCAGTTAGTTAAATAAAGGAACATCATCTGAAATGAAGAATAGTTTACAGGGAATCAATAATACAGTACATGAAGCCGAGAAACAAATCAATGATTTAGAATATAAGGAAGCAAAAAACACCCAGTCAAAATAGCAATAAGAAAAAAGAATAAAGCCAAAACTGGTTTGGCTCAGTGGATAGAGAGTCAACCTGTGGACTGAAAGGTCCCAGGTTTGATTCCGGTCAAGGGCATGTACCTTGGTTGCAGGCACATCCCCAGTAGGGGATGTGCAAGAGGCAGCTGATCGATGATTCTCTCTCATGGATGTTTCTAACTCTCTATCCCTCTCGCTTCCTCTCTGTAAAAAAGCAATAAAATATATTTTAAAAAAGAAAAAAAGAAAAAAAAAATATGGTGTAAGGAGCCACTGGGACAATTTCAAGTGTAATAATACAACACTGACACCACAGGGTGCTGGAATGACGAAAGAGCAAGAAATTAAAAACCTATTTGAAAAAATAATGACAGAAAACTTCTCTAGCACAATGAAGGAAATAGACATATTAAGTCCAAGAAATGCAGACTCCCAAACAAGATAAACTCAAAGATGCTGACACCAAATGCTCAGCTGATGGATGGGCACCTGGCTAGCCATTGCAGCCCAGAAACCACATCGGAGTGCAGTGAGCCTACCAAGTGGTGGCTGTGGCAGATGTAGTGGTGACAAGATGAGCAGAGTAGCAGGCAGGAGCAGCAGGCGGTGTTGGACTGCTGGTTTTCGCCTGATCCCTGCAGGCTACGCTGAGGGACTCCACCAGTGCATAAATTGTGCACCAGGCCTCTAGATATGGTTATAAAGAAATATGATGAACTTTTGTGTATTTTGCATCCTGTGACCTTACTAAACTCTAGCACAGTGGTCACCAACCTTTCGGACCTCAAGTGTTCTGTGGACCACTGGTTGCCAACAGCTGCTCTAGCAGGTTTGCAGATTTACATTTTCTCTAAAGATAAACATGTCATTTGTGACAAATGAAGTGAATATGACAAAATATCATTTTAAATAATGTAGTTCCAGAATATATCCATTCAATATCAAATGACACTCTGTTGGTTGTTGGTCTAGTGGTGACAAGAAGGTATCAAAGTACCTGTTTTATATTGGACTGAAGTAAGCAACAAAATAGAAAAGACTGGGCTGTTATAAAATACCATACCATAGACCAGGTGGCATAAATAACATTTACTTCTCACTGTTCTTGAAGCTGAAAAGTCTAAGAACAAGGTGATGGGCGATTTGGTTCCTGGTGAGAACCAACTTCCTGGTTTGTAGACATCTCCCTTCTTGCTGTGTGCTCACACAGCCTTTCCTTGGTGTGTGCACATTAAAAGATCTCTCCCTGTATACTTCTTATAAAGATACTATTCTCAGTATGAGGGTCCAAACCTCATGATCCAATCTAAACCTAATTACTTCCCAAAGGTCCTATACCCAAATACCACCACACTGGGGGTAAGGGTCTTAATATAATGAATTTTGAAGGGGCATAAATATTTAATCCATAACACGGAAGGAAACAAGTACAGTCAAACCTTGACTTTCGAATGTCTCCCATCTTGAACAGTTCAGTTCTATGCCAAGTTGTGCAGGGGAAAAATGTGTCCATTTTAACTTCAGTTCTCAACCTGACAACCCTTTCATGATGATACATCAGCTTGACAAAAAGTGTCATATGGCACAAAGGAGAGAATGGGCGAGTAATAGTTTACAATTAAATCCTGTCTTGCTTACATCTGAGGAAATTGTGCAGTGAATATTTGTTTTCTTTTTGCTTTAGTTGCTGGCAGAAATAGACAATTAACACAGTTTTAAAACATAAAGAAGCCATCAAGGGTGCTAATGTTGCTAAGAGTATGAAAGAAACAATGATCATAGTTAAGAGAAGAGATAGAAAAACTGTTGTTGATTTGGATAAACCAAAAGCATTTTGGAGGCAGTGATATGTGAAAAAGTGAAGATGCTGCACTCATGGAATGAATGTTGAAAGGGATTTATTTAAGGCTATTAGACATGTACTGGATATAAGAAAGGTTAAAACAGGGAATCATTTGGGGGTCTGAAACAAATTAATCAATTTACATTATTTTAAATTAGAAAATAGGATTCCATTTTTGAACAAATCACTTCTCGAACAACTTTCCAGAATAAATTAAATTATGAAAGGTGGCAGAAATAGAATGTTGGGGAACCAGCTAATACTATAAGAACTATTAATCACGCTCTGATAACCATAACTGTTTATTCTGATTAAAGAAGGCACATTCTACCCTGGCTGCTGCTGACCTGGTGATGCAGCCTCCCTCCCCATTTGGAGCTGCCCATTATCATCGAAAGATTAACAAAGATTTGTTACAGAAACCAGAATTGCCAGCCCTTTGAAGATCCCCAGCCCTTTTTGGATACCTGTAGGCCACTGCAAATCTCCAGGCTGCTTACATATTAATTTTGGTGCTCCCTTTGGCTATTTCCCCGTGTAACCCCAGCCCTTGCATATCACTAAACCCTTTGAAGATCCCCAGTTCTTTTGCTTATCTGTAGCATATCCTTTTGCCTACTTTTCCTTTATACTATGCTAATATAACAGCTGACTTATGGTAGCCTGGGGAGCCGATTTTTGTGGATAACCTGCTGCTCTCCCATACTGCTGGCAGTATAGGAATAAATGCTCATATATGATTCAACCCTGTCTCTGCTTAATTGGCTGGAGTAGTGACAGGCAGCATGGACCCATTGTTTGTCCAGTTACAGTTAGAGAACTGATTTTCCACTGTAAGCCCCAGACAATCCGCAGTGAATCTAATTAGAAATGAAGTTATCAATTCGAAACTGATTTCCAAAAGCAAACTTTGTCATAAATGTGTGAAAAGAAGAGCTGACATGCTTTGGGTGTTTCCAATTATGCATGAATACACACTATCAAGTTTCTGCTAATTTTGATGATGAGCTGAGTTTATGATTGTGTGTATAGTATCTTGTGTTAGTCAATGATGAAATAATTAAGAAAAAGAAATCACTTACCAGTAAACAGGCTGGGATAAAACCTTCATCTGTACAGTGTTCTGCATATTCTTTTAAATGTGAACTTTCCAAAATAAAAGTCTGACAGGTAGAAGTGAGGTTTTCCTGTTGTAAGTAACCTAAATGAAAAATAAAAGTTTAGGCAATTTTAGTCAATTCTGCACTTAAGCTACAGGAACTGTCAACAAGGAAGACCACTCCCTACTGCATTTACAACTTAAAACCTGCAGAAGACCTGCTGGATCCAACATGGGGGCCAATTTTACCTAAGGGTAACCCTTGGCTTCATTATACACTCACTAGAGGGGCCGGTGCGTGAAAATTTGTGCGGGGGAGGGGGGAGAGAAAGGGGACGCGCGCACAAGGTTGGTCCCTTAGACCAGCCTGCACATTCTTGCAGCCCAAGAGCCCTTGAGGGATGTCCACCTGCCAGCTTAGGCCCGCTCCCCAAGGGCTGCATTTGCCAGCTGTGAGCCCGGCTTCTGGTTCAGCGGCACTCCCCCCTGTGGGAATGCACTGACGACCAGGGAGCAGCTCCTGCATGAGCGTCTTCCCCCTGGGGGTCAGTGTGTGTCATAGTGACCAGTGGTTCCCCTGTTAGGATCAATTTGCATATTACCCTTTTATTATATAGGATTGTAATATATCAGCATGCTAAACCACATATTATACTTCCATTATTTGAAACGGAAAGCCAATATAAGGACACAATATGTCTACTGGAGCCCCTCTGAAAAGTCTCCATCCCTTTTCTGGGAAGATCCTGAATATTTTTCCCCCTTAGTGAATACCCTATCTCCGATTAAATGAACCTCAATAAAGAAAGCAAATTTCTATAAAGGGGACTGCTCTATCAATGGAGCAGCCCATTCTTTATCTCACTGCTTTACCAATAAAATTACTTTCACTTTAAACTCTATGCTGGCTCACTGTTAATTCTGTCCTCTCCAAGGCCAAGAACCCACAGTGTGTCACAGACCCTATGTCCCCAAACCCCAGAATGCCTATATCATCTCGACTAGGTCAGTAGACGGTATAAAGTAACATACTAAATTATAATAAATCTACATTCTATTTACTTGTATACTTTGCCCATTTTTCTAATGTTTAAGAAAAAATGGAACAACATAATTAACTTGCCATGAAATGTAAGAAAGGCACTCTTACATTTTTGCCCCTTGAAAATCCAAACATTAATTATTTAAACAAATAGCACAGATTACTGACATTATGAACCACTGCTTGGTAGTTTTGCACATATGAATAGTTTATCAGTCCCGACTAGCAGCCTAGCCTTGTTCTTTTGTTTCTTAGAATTACTCAAGTTTAACTACACTAAGCACTAAAAATAACTTAGTACAAAAAGAACACTGAAGACCAGGAAACCTGCTTCTTATTCTAGTCTGTTAAAACAAACATTGCTATTTCAGGGGGGAAAATCACCTAAATCCTTGAGGACTCAAGATGCTTCATCTATAAGGCACCAATAACGCTTACCTTGACTTGTGGATCAAATTACTCTTTTGTGTAAAGCCCTTCAATCACTTCCCATGGTTTTCATTTTAAACTTCTACATTCTGAGTGGCTTCATTAGGAATCATGGATTGAAAAGCTTCAAAAACTCCTCTCAACCATAAAAGTATAGGAGAACACTGGCACAAGTCATCAAAATCAACTTTCATAGAACTCTCAAAAATAATCAGTGTTGTAAAATAAATGCTCTAGGAGCATTTATTATTTTTAAATGGCTAAATGTATAGTGAACACTGTGGCATTTAAACTTGCTCTATTTCTATGCTTGTTTCTCCAGTTTAGTAGTACACTTGAAAATAAACAAGCTGCCATTGTGAAAACCATCAGCCTAGCAGTCAGTGAAGTAAGTTTTCCAAAGCCTCATTCCCAGAAACTGCCATTATTTGACCTGTGTGACAACTCCCTGTAAAAC